>NC_081840.1:170738538-170909276 GCF_963259705.1 Myotis daubentonii | reverse complement strand
TCTCTCTCTTAGATCTAGCTTCCTAAATCATGAGTTGTGTCATAATTTTCATACTAAAACTTATTTGTGTCTCTTTTATGCCATCTACATTGATGTCCACATTTAGTACATCATTCAAAGCCTCCTCAATTTGCCCTAATTTAGTTGTGCAGATTCACATTTTTACTAAATCCTTCTACCATCACTGTGTGCTTTAGCCACATGCTTTCATGCCTGAAAAATTTTGCTTAGGTTGTCCACCTTACCTTACTCCACTCTTACATGCACTTCAACTCTTGTCTGTCCATTCAAATTATTACAAAGGCTTTTGAAATAGTTCCCCCCTTAGAATGGAAATATTATTTATTCCTTTGTTTTTCTATACCTTTATCTAATATTCTCCAGGTGCTGAAATCCTGTTAGTAGTTCCTGTTTATATGTTCCCTTCTACTACTGAAGGTCAAGAGCATTGAATTATTTTTATATACCCATAATGCAGGCACAGAAATTTATGAATGATAAATATTGATTTATAAAATTAATATATGAAAGATTGAGATACATGTTTGAGAGTAGAGCTTGGGTTTTGAGTACTTTGCTGATTTTTTAAGTCATTATAAGCACAGGCTAGGAAAGTTTATTTTAGGATTGATGTCTTCAGTCACTTATTTTTCTGCCATTTCATCCAGTATGTACTGGCTTTACATATGTATTAATTGTCTCATAGAATTACATGAAAAAAATGCTATATAAAATAAAAGCCAATGTCAACCTGGATTGAAAATAGTATCACATGTTTATGTGCACAGATAATATTTCATTGATGCTACTGTAAATTACTACCTGCTTTGTAATATACTAGTACAGTTGACCCTTCCACAACATGGGTCTTAGGGGGCACTGATCTCCTCTGCAGTTGAAAAATAACATATAACTTTTAACTCCCACAAAACTTAACTGCAATTATTCCTCGGTATCTGTGAGGGATTGGTTCCCGGACCCCTCATAGATACCACAATACATGGACAGTAAAGGCCCTTTCATAAACTGACAAAGAACAATGCCTATAGTAGGGCTTCTGCTTCCTTGGATTCCTGACTCTGATACAAAAACACTGTTTTCAAGCCATTGTTGCATGAATTCTCGAGGAGTACAAAAGGCTGACTATATCTATTGAACCAAGCCACTTGTAAGTGGACCTGCACAATTTAAATCCCTGTTGCTCAAAGGTCAACTGTATTATGACAGTACAGCAGGTCCTCTAATATGCCTGGGCTGGGAAGGATGGGGGTGGGGGTCAATTGGGCAAAAAGTAGACGTATGTAAAATAAAATAAAATAAAGTCATTTCGTTCAACTTAGTTTTGCTATGTAATGTTGATAAGATATTGCAGGAACTTAACTTCTTTTAAAAAATTGGCTTTCTTATAAATCATCTCACTTGAAGTCAGGAAAACCTATCCATGATAATAAGTGATGACTTACTGTAATTTTAAAAATATCTTTCTTTTAAAAAAATGAATTTATTTATGATATACCAGTATAATTGTTCAAAATAACTTTAGTTCAAAATATCTCTCCAAGTTGTAAAAGTTGCTCTTTACTTATAGGGACTTCTTTGTTAATGTCACCAGAAAGTTTGTGCAATGTCTATAATGGAGAATTTTAATATTACTTGAAAATTTTGTTTTCTGCTCTTGAACACCCATAACTTTTTTATATTATCACTCATTTGGTTGAAATTCATTAAAACATTTCATTTTATATATTTTTCATTTCTCTTGACTATTTTCAACTTTTATATTTCTTCTTGCTTACGCCTCTCCTTCTACTTTTAGGCAGAAAATATCTTTTTCCTCTATTCTGCCAAACTATCAACTTGGACTCTGCAACAAAAGACACATTAATGTGAGAAAAAGCATACGAACTTATATAATACACATTTTAAGGAAATGAAGATACAGATAAACAGTTAAACCTGAGTTTTTGTTGCTAGATTTAAGGAAGAATAGAAAATTGTGGTAACATGATAGAACAAAGACTATGAAGAAAGTGTAATATCCTGGGGAAAACAGCAAGACCTGTTTGTTCAGAATCCTGTGTCACTTCATTTTTGAAGATATAGATGGTTCTTTCCTCCTGGTACAGGCAGGGCAGGTACCTTTCACATGAGGTTTATGACCTGCTTCAAGAGAATGTCAGAAAGCCCTTTCTGTGCATGTTCCTCAAATTCCTTCAGTTTCAAATATTCAGTATTCAACGTGCTATATTTTGGGGTCCTATGTTCTGAACCCTGTCATGCCCAACCTCTCCTCTCTATCCTCCTCCTTCAACCCCCCCCCCCCCCCGCCCAGTCTATATCCTTCTCTTTTTCTTCTCCACTTCTGTTTTCTATTTTCTGGATTTCCTATATCTTCTGGAAACATTTTGTTGCTCTTTATACATTTTTCTTTTATTCTCACAGAGATTTCTGGAGAGAACAGCCATGCTGAACCTATAGTTCAGGAACTAGCATTTTGGCCATGGACAAATCTCTCACTGTGTACAGTAGGAAATATTTTATCTTTCATTTTTTCACTTGACTGAACTATGAATAATCTTTGACTTAGACCAGTCCCACAAACAGAAAGATGTTTTTGGTTGTAACTTTAAATGCTCAGCCACCTGAGGAACTCTCATCTCACCAAAGCCCCTTTTTTTTTTTTTTTTTGTACAAACTTTTCTTTTCAAATAGTAATATGAGCACCAGGAATTTCTCTCTGAGAAAGGAAAAAAATAAAGAAAAGACGTAAGAAGTAAGATGTGCCACAGAACAAAATATCGCATGCAGCGAGATCTTATTTTATCTGCTATCAATCTGGATCTTACCTGGCACAAATTATTTCAAATTAGACTTGTCCTATGTATATTTAATACATGATAAATAATAGAAACCTTGATCAGTTGCCTGTTATTATTATACTAGAGGCCTGTTGCATGAAAAGATTCGTGCAATGGGCCTTCTCTTCCCCTGGCTGCTGGCACTGGTTTTTCTCCAGCACCCGGGACCCAGGCCTTTGTTCCAGCAGGAGCCGCCTTCAGTCTTCTCTCCACCACTTCATGCCTACGTATGCAAATTAACCGCCATCTTTGTTGGTGGTTAATTTGCATATCTCGCTGATTAGCCAATAGGAGGTGTAGCAAAGGTATGGTCAATTACCAAGTTTGTCTATTATTAGGATGATATTACATAATATTTTGTAATATTTTGTGCATTTTTCTTCATTTCTCTTAAATATAAGCAATCATGTAGATTTCTGATTTATAGGGACTCTCCACCTTACATAATGATAACTAGAAAATAGATTCTATTAAATTTAAAGAGAGAGGCACAGGTGCCATGTAAAACTGAGAGTAATAATTTATTGACTTTTGCTTCATACTTTTATTTATATTTGTTTTCATTATTTTGAACTTTATTTTATTTAAAATATTTGGGGCATATTATTATAGCTCAATACCATAAAAACATCTTTTTAAAAAAATATTAAATCTTTATTGTTCAGATTATTACATTTGTTCCTCTTTTTTCTCCCCCGATAACTCCCCTCCATCCAGTTCCCACCCCAACCTCCTCCCTCACTCCTCACCCACTGTCCTCATCCATAGGTGCATGATTTTTGTCCAGTCTCTTCCCACATCCCCCACACCCCTTTCCCCCACAAGAATAGTCAGTCCACTCCCTTTCTATGCCCCTGTTTCTATTATAATCACCAGTTCTTTCTGTTCATCAGATTATTCACTTGATTTTCAGATTCACTTGTTGATAGATGTGTATTTGTTGTTCAAAATTTGTATCTTCACTGATTTGTTGCGTCCTATTTCAGTTTGTGAGTTGAAATAGCCAATAAAGTGATAAGATGTTTTTATTTTTTACCTTTAACATAAAAACATCTTATCACTTTATTGGATATTTCAACTCACAAACTGAAATAGGACTCAACAAATCAGTGTCCTACTTGTGCAAATAGTGCGCTATATTTTTCATATATTCCAGCAGTTCCGTTTGATAAATTAACTATTCTCTTGCTAGGTCACTCTGTTACTGGGAATTAAACATCTTAGGAGGGAAGTCTCAGCAAAATTGGTTATGGTCAGACTATTTTTAAACAGAACTTGTATTTTAACATCTGTCATAGGTGTTTATCCCCTATGTAAGTTGCTGATGTCTACTTGACTGCTTGACTTGAAGTGCCTAGTTTCTCTCTACCTAAAGAACGATTCATTTACTTTAATTCTCTTCTTAATACCTCATTTCTGCTTTTCCCCAAACTCAAACTAATAGAACATTTGTCATGATATAAAAACATTAAATGGCCCAGCAGGTGGCTCAGTGGTTGAGCATAGACCCATGAACCAGGAAGTCACAGTTTGATTCTGGTCAGCACACATGCCCAGATTGTGGGATTGAGCCCCAGTTGAGGGCATGCAGGCAGCAGCCAATCAATGATTCTCATCATTGGTGTTTCTATCTCTCTCTTCCTCTCCCTTCCTCTCTCTGAAATCAATAATATACAGTGAAATGTGACTGCCACTGATAATTTCAAGTGTAGGTTTATTCTATGCATTTTGAGTATAAATTGGGTTAAAAAAGGTGAAAAGGAAGTAAATGCTTATGTCATTCAGAGATTTGATATTGAAAAAGTATACAACCCCACTGTAAGCATGGCCCCAAGTTTTTCAACTGTCTCCCCTACCTTTTACTCACATAAAGTCTCTGTTCCAACTAATCTGGTCTGTTCATGGCTCTAGCAAGTGCTAGAGTGGGTTTTATCCTACTTATTTTCCCCATATTAAAAATGTATCAGCCAGTGACCAATATATGAAATTTATTTGAACATAAAGCAAACTAGGTTTGGCAGAGAAGAATGAAGCAGAAACATAAGATAGGTAGAAATTAGTAGTGTCCAGATGCCCCACATTGACAATAGAGATGTGTTAAATTATGACCAGTGTCGTTATAAACATGCTAAGATCAGCAATAACAAAGTAAGGTAATACTTATTTCTAATATCAAGCGCATATCTTTAAAAATTACTTACATTGAGAATATTTAGAGATAAAATGCTCCTTTAATATATTATGCTTTTAAAATTGAATTGATTATAATTTCTGAATGCTACTCTGTGCCTAATATACTATTTTCCATTACCTCCTCCCTGACTCAGTGCATTATACACACATTACACCTTTGGTGAATGTTTACATTATTTATTCAGGTTAAAACTACTTACTGCTATCTTAGGATCCAGACCACTTGTTCTACTTTCACAGTTTTGGTAAGGTCTAAATGTTTCTCAAGAATATTTTTAATTCTAGATAGATGTTTATCACTTTTGCACTTTGGGTCACTATATCATAGATATGAAAGAATTATATATTTCCTTTCTGCTTAATTTTTTTCAAGAGTTTACTTGCTATGATTTCCCCAATATATTTAAACATATACTAATTTTAATGAGAGCAATAGTTTGGAGGTCGGGGGGTGGAGTCTCCTTATATTTTTGGTCTCATTCTAGACATATTAGGCTGAGAAGTTCTTAATATATCTAAATATTAAAAGACCTTGAAACAACTTTTAATGCTACAAAGTAAAAAGGAAAGTGAAAAGATGTGATAAGAAAAAAAAGGGGGGATATGGTCTGCATGTAAATTTTATGATAAAAAAAGTAATAGGATTTGGCTGAAAATCAGTTGGATTTTTTCCCCTTTGCTCTGAGGATTTGACTAATGAATATAGTGCCCAAAAGTGTTACATTTTCTTATAAGTCCTTCATTACATAAATACAGGAGAATGGGATGCAGTAAGTTCATATCCAGCTACTTTGTAACTGTTGTAGATCTCGTGATTAAGTAGTAACTTGCAATGATTTTGTTTTACTCCACAATATCCATGCTGTACCTACATATCTTTCTAAAATTGTCTTCTACTTGGACATATTTGATTCTACATTGTTTGATAATGTAGTCTATGGTATACTGCGAATAAAGCCATGGTTGAATACTCATGAGTAACTTTAAGTATCTGAATTAAAATCCAGAGAATTTATGTCACACTAGATATGGCATATAACTTTTGAAATATATTTATCGTGGCAGTTTTTATTATGCAATTGCAAATATTTGGAAGAAAATGTCATCTAGTTTCACCCTATGATTAGTGGTGAGAACAATATCAGAATGAGAATATCTGGAGGATCTTCCACAATGATGTTTAGTAGCTATTGTGTTGGGTTTTATAGTTGATACTCATGGAATTGTTGTCAATTTACCAGTTATGCTTTTACTTAAAAGCAACTTGACCACACAGCTGTGCTCTTGAAATGATAAATTTATGGGATAATTATGATAGAGTTTATCTCCATTTATCAATTGGATGAACTCATAAATCTTCATATTTTCCTTTTAAATATTTACATCAGGTATGCATAAACCTGGAGCCTGAAGAACCGTTTTTGTTTGTTTTTTTTACTTCTGTCACTAAGTTTCTGTGTCACTTTAATCAAGTTACTTTTTTTTTTCTGGCCCTAACATCATCTTTATATTCCTTTGAGATATAATTTTCTTGGAAATGACTAAAGTCCTGAGATTACATGACACTCTATAAGAAGATAACTGTTTCCCTTTATCTACCCAATCCCTCCTAGGCACAGATTTCTTTCCCTAAGTCTTCACCAATTAGATAAGCTGTGTACAGAAAAACTGTATTATCTCCAGAGCACCAATGTTGGAAATAGCTCTGCCTTACCGTTAAGTATTTACCAAACATATACAGAACCCATGGGGTACAAATCCGCAGTTCCTTGGGAACTTACCACAGAGGGAGCTGGATAAATATTAATTCAGCTGATGTTAAGAAGCTTATATGATCTAACTATAGAGAAATCTAAACATAGGATGGAGATGATAAAACCTGATATGATATAAAATGCCTTTTATAATGGAAAACAATAAAAATAAGTTGAAAATATGTGCATTATTTACATGTTCATCAGTGCTTTTTTTCAGAATGCTTGGTGATTTCTCTAAGAATTGCTTTAATTTCAGGAGGAATGCATATAAAAGAAAAAAAATTCCCTAAAAGGTATATGTTATTTACCTTAAAGTTTCAGGGAAAAACAAACAAACAAGAAAACAATACATAATTCACTATATTTTTTTTGTGACCCTCCTATGCTCAAGGCATAGTAATAAGCAAAGATTTTATTCTGAAGGAAAGTATAATCAAGTTGTCAGGAAAAAAAAGATATCCTACAAGTCATATCTATCCTTTTGTTAACCATCTTCTTTATCACCCAACTCTTTTTGCCTTTCCCATTACACTTTCCAAATGCAAGGCTCACCTATAATTTTCAGGAAAAGACAGCATTACAACCTTCACCTTCCCTCATTTCCCCAATAACTGCCAGCTTAGTCTCACACCAAACCTGATGAAAAGCAAAAAGCATTTATTAATAAACATCCAATAGCATTTATTACAAACCAGGTAGTGTAGTGAATTTTCATTTTAGGTCTTAAGATGTAGTCATGTTCACCCTTATCTGCTAGAAAATAATCCCACTCTCCATTTATTATACATGGATTTCTGAGACACAATTTTACCTCAAACTTTAATGATGTAATTTATCCTTAATGAAATCCATACACTTGAGTTTCTAACCCATAAATTCACAGAACAGCGTGATTTCTGTTTTTAGTATTGAGTTGTTTATTCCTTTGTCTCTTCCTCACACCAGAACAATGATATGTTTTTGCCTGGCTCCATCTTCGTTTTCTCTTGTCCCGCTCAACCCAAGGACTAGGATTCTGATACCAGTAGTCAAATATTGATGACATTTGCCAGCCTGCGTAAATTTCTGAATATCTTCCTTCTGGATTTCCCATCTCAACTTAAATATCCATTCGGGCACTCTATCATCTAACATATTGTGTTTGGGAAATGCATCATTAAAACAACTCAAACTGGCTTAACAAACAAATGTGTTGACTTAAAAACAGAAAATCGAAAGATAAGACCAGGTTCAATTTTGATGTAGATATCCTTCAACACCCTCATCACTATCTTTTCTAGTTTTCCTCTGACTTTCAGGGTGTTAGCTTCATCTTGGGACTAAACATGGTTATCCAAGTCCCACCAGCAACTCTACACTGTTCCTAGGTGGTAGCTAAATTTTTGCAGCCAAGAGCATTCTAGTTTTCATAGACACACAGGATTTCTCCAAGAATATAGGGAGAGGCTTTTTCTTTGGCCTCTGAACAAGCTTTGGGTTTCACTTCTCTGGTCTCATAAGGATTTGTGTACATCTGTACATGAATTATTTTTTTAAAGCAGTAGATGCTCAGAAATTCTGAGCCATTTGGAGTTCTCTCCTGGAGCTGAAAGTGGAATCAATTCCATAAAATTTACAAGTTTTGTTCTTAAGGAAAATCAGAGTAGAGAACAAGGATGGATGCTGCTGAAGCAATCAACCAGTACCCCTTACAGACATTCCCAAGCACCTCATATCCTAATCGCAGGATGAGAACTGTTTGCAGAATATAATTAAATTGCCTCTCTCCCTTAGGCATTCAGCTTTGCCCACTGAACTCAAAATCTATTATCTCTTTCAGCAGAAAGTACTCCCTCAAAACAGGTTCTGCATTAGGGTTTTTATCTATTCTTCTAACCCTCTTTTACCACCTGCCTCAATTTCTTTAATTATGTCATTAAGATCGGTAATAAATATTAAAGTTGACACTCATGAATTAGGACATTAGTTTAATTCAAATAATAACAGTTAGTTGAAGAACATTTCCAGACATTCACATGGACCAGAAGGAATTCAAGAGATGTAGTGTTAGGAATTATGCTCTTGTATTCAACAGGCATTAGTGACTCTCTATCCTTGCTGTTGAGATGATCCTATGAGAAATAGCAGCTAAATATTTTTTTTTTATGTCAGCTACCTCAAAGCCTTAGGACATATTTTGAAAAGTTTAATGCTTATTCTGCAACCAACATCTCTTCTACATTACAAAAAGTGTTTGATTAATCCTGCCTTGTTTCTCATTACAGTTGTTCATTGATTTGAAAGTCTCAGTACTTCATTATGAGGGAGTTACAAAAATGCATGCGTTGTTTGTTAGTAGCAGTAGTAATTAAGACATAGTCAAATATGTATTTGAAAATATGTATATTTATTGAGAAAAGTTTTAGAGATAAGTTATCTTTTACTTGTAAAACCAAACTTCATCAAATCAAATATAAATTACTCAACATGTCATATATGTTGTATTTTCACAGCATATTAATTACAATAAAATTATTTTTCTCATTTATTTTACTAGGAAAATTGTAAAGCACTTGTTGATTCTTGGAAAACACACCTTTGCTGAAGGAATGAACAGAGTAAACATGTAGAACATATGTACATTCAAATTGTACATATATTTGATTAAAAAGAAAGCATAATCAAATACAGTAGAAAGTATGTTGAAATAATGAAATATGGATGAAATCCTGACCAGGCTATAAAATAGGTTGGATAGTAACAATTACAAAACTGTTTCCAATACAAAATATTAAAATAGACATATACATTAAAAATATTAGAAAATGTTTAAGGGTTTATCTTAATGACAAAGCTGTAAAAGAAAACTAGTAAAGAAATCCTATATAATAAAAGCCTAATATGCAAATTGTTTGACCTGGAGTTTGACTGGGAGTTTGACTGCTAGCTATGGCATGTGCTGACTACCATGGGGCAGCATGAAACATAGCAGGCATCAGCGACGTGGTACTGGCAACGGGCAGCAGTGGAGGCGCTGCCAGCCCCAATGGGCCCTGATGAGAGTGGGGCCACAGTGAGTTGGTGGAGTTGGTGGCACCAGGCCAGGGCGGGTGTGAGCAGGGGCCCAATTGCCCTGCCCATTATCCTGCAGACAGTGACCAGTGGCAGCGGCGGGGGATGGGGCTGCCATCCAGCTCCCAGGTGCTGAGGTAGCCTGGCAGGGGCCCAGCCCCAATCAGTTGTCCCACAGACAGTGGCGACCAGCTGTGGCGGCAGTGGGCAGGGCCGCCGACCAGCTCCCAGCTGCTGAGGGAGCCAGGTGGGGGCCCGGCCCCAATCGATCACCCCGCAGACAGTAACCAGCGGCAGAGGCCACTGAGGGAGCCGGGCCAGGGGCCTGGCCCTGACCTATTGCCTTGAAGATGGCAACCAGCAGCTAGCCTTGGGCTGGGATGGGGAACTGGGGGTGGGTGGAGGTGACCAACCTCTTATGGTGCCTGGGTAGGGGGCTGCAACCTCTCCTAAGCTACCTGGGAGCGGGGGTGATAGGGACAGAGGTGTGGTGAGAATGCGGGATGTCTGCTGAGCTTGCTCTCACTTCCCCTGCAACCCTCCCCCAGGACGCCAGGGCTCGCGCTGGGGAAGCCACCATGCTCAGGTTCTGTGTGCCCATGAGGAGCCCGCCCAGGCCTCTTCTGGATGAGCCAGGTTGCAGCTACCGGGACCGCAGGGGTTGGGTTCGCACAGGAGTCGGTCTGTGAGGCCAGCCGGGAGAGAGCGCGCTGCTTGCCTGGCTTCCATGCAGCACTGCTGGGTGGCCCAAAGGCACATGCTGTGCTCACCACATCTCAGCATGGGGACTCAGGAGCCATGACTCAGGCAGAGGGGGATGCATGGGGTCCCGTGGGCCCAGGTGCTGCCCAGGGCCCAGAGGTCAGCTGGGACCTACCCTTCCACTCCAGACGCTTGCACTTTGATCACCGGCCAGGCCTAGGGACCGCACTCACGCATGAATTTTGTGCACCGGGCCTCGAGTTAATTAGATAAAAAAAAAAAACTATCCTTCAGACAATTTGTAAAGGACAATAATCAAAACAAAAGTTCCAAGTAAAAATATTTGTATAACTGTTCTAAATATACCCAAGATTTTTGTGTCTTTTAAAATAGTTAAGGGAATTAATCCAAACAAATTCACTTTCACTTACAAAATGTAAAACTCCCAAATATAAATACTTGAGTAACTACAAAGAGGAAGTGTTTACAAATAGATAAACTTGAATCAATGTTTTCTTTTCCTGGAGCTTTCATTTTAATGTCATTAATAAGATATGTAGACTATGACTCAATTGTGTGGTTCTCTTTTAGACACTTGTTCTGACCCTTCTTTCCCTTTGGTGTCTGCCATGGCACATACTGGTAGACATTAATAGCTTCTACACTTTCAAATATAAACTTATACTATACTATAATTATTTTTGACATTCATAACCATTTCTACTTTCTAATAACTAAATAGTTTAATGGTGATAGGCAAAGGCATGAGCAGCTCTTTGATTAACTATGTCTTGATGTTTTGAACCTTGAGCAGTCTAATCTGAAATATACTTCATCATAACCTATGTAGGCAGAGAGAAAGTGAGCCTTCAATAGCTGCTGGATGGTTGGATGCCAGCCAGGTGAGCCAGTGTTCTAAGGACTGTCAGTGACCTTGGAGTGAATTTTGCCAAGGTGCAAATTTCTTTGTCTCTGACAGATAGTTCTATGACTGAGTAAGTAGGCACATCCATGAGGCTACAGTGCTTGATAAACACAGTTGGGTTGTAAATAGTATCCTTTTTCTAAAGGACTTTGGGTGGAATACTGAATATGAAGCCGGATTCACCGTATATTAGTCTGTACCTTGTTTGTAAGAAGTACTCAAATAACTGGAGAGGAGTTATGCAACTTAGATTAAATAGTAAACACATAATAATAAGAAGAAATAAAAGTAAAAGCAAGCCTTATAGCTTTCCAATCCCTGGAAGCAAAATACAGCTCTTCCACTTATCCCTAGTGTTTCTTCCCGTGAGCAACATGCTCTCTCATATAGCAAAAAATCAGTTGATGAATACATTAAGAAAGAATATTTGTTTGTTTATGTATTTGTCTAGAAGAGTTCTCATTTTCCCTGGATTTTTAAAGTCTGAGACAGCATATTTCCTAGGTAGAATACTGAAAAGGTATGAGTGTATTCTTAGCAAAAGAACAGCAAGTAGACAAATCAAATTACCTGACAGTTATACAAACATGGATACAGGATTTTAAATGCTGACTGGAGTGAAGGCATTTTAGGATATCTGTGAGGAAAGATAATGAATGTGGTATTTTTTTATTGAAATAGGTTTTTTTATTTGGCCCTTTTGGATACTGATAAGCACACAATATCATAGTATCATACAGAGTAGATATTTGAGACCACTAGTGTGTAATAGGATGCTTGCTATTTGATAAGCTCTACCAAATATACATATTGTGGCAATTGAATGTGTAAAGGGATTCATTAATAAAGTTATAATGTGTATAAATATGTGTGTAATTTTGCAAGTGAGCATATGTTGTTGCATAAATGTGAAGTGGTATGCTTAGAAGAGAAAACAAACATGACTTTCAAAGGTAACGGTATCAGTTTCATTTATTTCAATTCTTTTTTATCCAATTTATTTTAAATTTATCTTTTAATCCTTGGTCTAGTAATGAGTGTAGAAAAGGTACATATTGATTAACTTAGTAAAGAAAGGATGCATTACTGAAAATTCATAGCACTTGCTCTGACTCCTATAAAGTTTTACTGTTATTGATTGCTATACAAAACTTGTTTATTACAAATGCAGTAATACCAGTAAGCCCACTCTGAGACAATGATTAGTGAAGTAACTGCTCAGAGAATTGAAGAACCAAATCCAATTGAAGGCCTGGTGCAAGGAATTAGTGCATGGGTCGGGTCCCTAGACCTGGCTGGTGATCAGGGCCAATCGGGGCCTTCTGGCTGCCAGCTGGGGCCTTCCTTCCCGGCTGCTGGCTGCCGGCCGTGGTCTTCTTTCATTCCGCGCCGCCCCTGGTCGAACTCCCGATCTCCTGATCGAACTCCTGAGGGGACACTTTGCATATTAGACTTTTATACATACAGATATCCGGCATTGTCCTTTAGAGATATGTACTTGGCCTGAATTTATTTGATTAGGTTATCAAAATGTTTTCAGTGAGATGTGGAATGAGACCACTTTAAATAATTGCCAACATCTCTGAGAGAGCTAGGATTTTTTGTGACTTTGAAACATTGGAGCAATGTTACACATAGATAACATTGTATTCAACAGGGGTAAATAGTGTAATAGAAAACAGCTGAGTAGGCACAAGTCAAGTTAGTCTGAAAACAGTTAATGTGCATAAGCAATATAATCATATCAAAAGCTCATATTCTGTGCATCCTGGTTTTATTTTACACATTTCTATTTGTTCAGTTAAAAAATTAAAAAAAACAACAACATTTAAATGTTCTCACAGCAGGGTGACTTGCAAGTATAGGAACACAAGTCACTTTTTGAATAAGAATGAGTTTTCAGTTTAATTTCCACTTTCAAAACTGATGGGATGGACAGGACTAAGACTCAGAAATGCCAACTACAATGATTAGTGGCCTGGAAAGCAGGACCTCTGAAAAAGGGTTCAAAGGGAAACTGACACTTAGTTTGGGAAAGGAAAGCAACTCAAACATGTGACTATGGTTAAAAAAAAAAATCCAAATGGACTAATCCATTGCAAGAATTTAAGTACAGTGGGGCCTTGACTTACGAGTGTCCCCACTAACGAGTTTTTCGAGATACAAGCCGTCTCTCAGCCGATTTTATCCTTTGAGTTGCGAGCTAAAATTCGGGTTACGAGCCAGCTTCAGATACCCCACCGCTAGTTGGCGCAGTGAACGTCACAGTGAATGCCACAACATCAGCCCAGCATTCAATTCATTGTAATGGTGAAAATTGATTTGACATACGAGTAATTTGAGTTACGAGCTCCGTCACGGAACGAATTAAACTCGTAAGTCAAGGCCCCACTGTAGTAAAATAGAATTATCATGTTTACAGTTTTAAAATAAGGAGGATATTGTGCTGTCTAGTTCAAAGATAATTGTAAAGTGAAAAAATGCTACCTATCTGTTGAGTTGGTGAAAAAGGGGTTAAAATTTTATTTGGGGATAGATATCTTGATAGACTGGTAGTGAAAGTTGAGAAAAAATAAAACATTCCAGATCTATTCTCTTTTGTCTTATCAAAGAAGAGCTGAGAAGATATTGGAGCTATGCGAGACATTAATTCAGAATATATAGAATTAGAAGTCATCAACATACCGATCCTGTTTAAAGCCATGAGAATAGGTATGATGATCATGAAAAGAGTATAATATAGCAGAGTTGAAGGCCATGCATCTAGCTCAAGGACCACTAACATTTGGAGTTAATTGATTAAAGGATGAAGTGCCAGGAAGTGTCACTAATAAGGAGCAATCATTGAGGCAGGTTGAAGAGCAGGAGAGCATTGTTTTCTGGAAGAGAAGTTATATTTTTTGAAGGAGGGAGTAGTCAACTCTGTCAAATGCTGAAAAGCTGAGTAAGATGATAAAAAGGGTTAACCATTGGATTTAAGCAAGACAGAGGACTCCCATGATCTTTGCAAGAAACCTGGGCTTTCAAATGTGCACCAACAGGGAGGAGCTGAAAAGAGAAAAGGTGTAGGGTGGTGGTATGGGTGGAGGCGGGGGTGGGAGTGGGGAATGAAATACAATGACAGGTATTGACAATACCTTGGGAGTTTTTGTTTGTTTGTTTTGTTTTGTGTTTTTTTTTTTTCATTAAAGGAAAGCAGAGAAGCACAAGGATAACATGCTATCAAGACAAGACTTACAACCAAAAGGATAAAAAAACAGGCAAAAGTGAAGAGCAATGATATAAGACAGAGAACAGATAATTGCAGTACCTACACCCTTGAGTAGATGAACCTGATGAGATCCAGAGTGCATGTGCATCAGATGTTCTTACATGTGTTCACTGATACTTATTAAGTAAAAAAAGAGTATAAATATAGGCAGATTGGCATACCTTTTGTTGAAAAAAACAGATCTATTCTCTTGATTGCTTCTCATTTTTTCAAAGTATATGTCAAGGTCTTCAGCTGAGACTAGGGGGAGAGGTTTTTAGAGGTTTTAAGACAAAAGCATGATGCAGTTATCTCAGAGAATGGAAATAAATCATTATTAGTTCATGAGATACAAAATGTATCAGTGCCCAATTGTTTGCTTACAGTTGGGATTATGTTCTTTGTCTACTTGGAAACTCACAGCTGCCATTTTTTGTTATAATTTCTATATTGTAAGTCTTAATTTTGATGTGAAACCAAATAGCTTGTAAGTTAATAATTTTTACATTTGAGTCAAATAGGCCTGATTTCTATAGGATAAGTTCATTAATCCTATAATCATCAACTTTTTTATATACTCAATGGGGATGATATCTTTGGGATTAACAGCTTGATTTCATATCTGGACTTCACTGCTGAATAATGGAGGGACCTCAGACAATTAGCTTATTTGAAAAATTAGAATGAAAATAGTTTCTAAATAATATTGTTATCATAATGATTAAAGAGGATAAATTATTTGCAAGTGTACAATCTCTTAATTGTACAATACTAAATTAAAATTACCTATCAATAACAATGGTAACAGTAGTTGTACTGAATTCAGTACTCAAAATTCAGTACTTGACATTAGCGTCATCATAGCCATGGAGGTTTACTTTTACTTAATACATTTTAACCAAAATATTTCCTCTTATTCTAATGTAATTTGAGTCTATAAGGGATAGACTTAACCTATAATGATGCTAAGAATTGTCCTATACACTAATCAAGTGGGAAATTTAGCATGTTATTTAAAACTATGTGTTGGAGTGCAACAAAAGAATGTGAAAATCTGGTACAGAAACTATATTCTGAAAACAAATATGGACATTTTAAGGTAAATTGCTCTTTCTAGAAGAACCTATAAAATAGTTTTTATTTAATTTAAAAATATTTAGTTTCTTTATATAACAGCCAGACAGGAGGCCCTCCAGCAAAGGAAAACATTTTGATTGTCTACTGTAAGGACAGGATTCTAGGAAATACGGAATAATTGGGAAAGATCAGTTGGATATACTAATAAGAGAGAAAGTCATATCCTACCATGCCATTCCTCCATCAATCTATATATGTAAAAGCCTAAGTGACTGTTATGACTGGTCGACCAAATGACCGGTCAACTGGTCACTATGAAATACACTGACTACCAGGAGGCAGATGTTCAATGCAGCAGCTGCCCCCTGGTGGTCAGTGTGCTCCCACAGCCAACCTCCTGTGTACCCTCCCCCTGGCCAGCTGGCCCTGATCCACCCTGATTGTTGGCTAGGCCAAGGAACCCCACCCGTGCACGAATTTGTGCACTGGGCCTCCCCAGCCCTATATAATAAAGAGCTAATAAGCTAATTAGATCAGACAGCAGAGTGACCAGTGGATGGGGGCCGTGGCCATGGGGCCATGAGGCAGCCGGGGCTGCAAAGGCTTACTCTTGCATGAATTTTGTGCATCGGGCCTTTAGTTTATAAATAAACAGGTAGTGATTTTTCAATGGATTTTTGTAAAATCTCCAATGAAATCTGGGCTTTCAAATGTGCACCAACATCAAATTATCCCATGAACTTTGGTTTTATATAACCTATGTTTCTGTCATTTTGGTCTTGTGACTCATTCTCTGATAGGTCCCAATTTATAATTGCTTGCATGTTTTGTTGACAAAGTTACTTATACCTTTTTTTTTCATCTCTTTATGTTAAAATCCTGTGGATTTTTATAGTTCTAAACCAAATGCAAAGTTGTTTCCCCAATACTTTCCATCTGCTGATGGCCTCCTCACTTTATAAATGTTCATTGCTCTTGATTTATTTTTTAAATAGTTACCAATATTAAGATTTAATTAAATATGTTAATTACTATTAATATACTTAATGTTAATGTTGAGTGATATTAAGTATTTTCCATATACTCCTATATGTATTATCTATGCTGGCAAGCTCCTGAAGAGAAGTTATTTTATTAAAAGCCATTTATTCCTGTAGTAACAGTATTTTATCCAAATAATGTGTTATATAAATATCTGAAGAAGCCCGTGTCGTGGATGCTGTGCTCTAACACCCAGATCGCCCTTTAGGACGGAATGATTTCTTCCCCTGGGTGCTGGGAAGACCAGCTAGCTGAAAGCTCTCATAACCCTCGTTCGGGATTATTTCTCACTTACTGGGCATTCCACACCCAATGCATGGTCAACCCAGTACTACTCTCCAGGGCCATCCCAGCTTCAGAGCTGCCTCTAGGTTAGCCCAGGCCTGTGACTGCATCACAGCCAAACTCTATCTCTGTCCATTCTTGCTCTTTCTCCTCATATAGCCCCCAAATTGGTGTTAACCAGAGAGACCACATCCTAATAAAGTTCCCATATTCACATCTTCATATTGTAGTCTGTTTCCTGGGGGATCCAAAACGATGTCACCCTGGAAGAACTGTTGCAAGCTAAAAAGCACATTTTAAACTTTTTAAATCATATCTGCTATTAGGCAAATACATTTTCAGCTTAATTTTTTTCTTAAAAATATGTAGATAGCGATGAGTACACTTGATCATAAGGTTCTAGATGAGCACATTTTGTTTTGGCTAACATTCACTAGAAAGAGAGGTTATTACACCAATATGATGCAACAGCGTTTAAGCATTCACGATGCTAGGCAATTGGTTACATGGAGAAGTGGCTAAATTGTTATCAATTAAATCCTCTGGAAGGCAACTCTACATGAATTTTTATTTCATACAATGTATTAATGACAATTTCAACTAGATTCTATATGAGATCGACTTTATTTAATCCAAACTAGTGAGAAGTTTTTCTGAAATTTATTTCTGTCTGCTCTATGTTAAACGTAGATCACATTATTCAAATTCTAACTTTTTTTTATAGTTTTTATTTTAAATTGTTATTGACTCTTCTTGTGTGGATTTTGTAATAGGGAACTACTCATTAAATTACAGTAGGAAAATAACAATCAATCATTTATACTATTTCCCTATATTTTCAACATCACCTCTATGCTATGGTTTCTATATAACCCTGTTTAGTCAGACACAAGAAATAGTCATTGAGATCTTTCAGAGACAGTCTCCTTGAAAGTAGAGAATTCACTGGGGATGCACTCCAGAGCCTCAAGGGGTATTGAGTCAAAAGTGATTAAATATAATGTGTCTAAACCCAGACTTCAAAGATTCGGTCATGCTGTATGACTTAACCTTGATTCTCTGTCAGTGATCCCAGAGTGTGAGGGGCGCTATGTATACAGGTGCTCTGATGGCAACTGCAGGGTTCACAGGAAAGGTCTCATGAAATGTGAATAGACTAACTCCTCCACTCCCTGTCCCTTTTCTTCCTTCTCCTCCCTCTATCAAGAATGCACAGCTGGTAAAGAGAGAACAAATACAGCTTGCAGTATAATCAGCCACTTCCTCAGCCAAAGTTTCTAAGAAATGTGTAATCATATTGCTGAAATTTAAAAAAGTCAAATTTCTGACTCTTACTTAAAGAAATAAAATGTAAAATGTCTATGTAATAAGTGGAAAATTTTTAAAGATGTATTTTTTATTTATTTTGGAGAGGAAGGGAGAGAGAGAGAGAGAGAGAAAGAGAGAGAGAGAAACATCAATGATGAGAATCATCAATTGGTTGTCTCCTGCACATTCCCCACAGGGATTGAGCCTGCACCCCTGGCATGTGCCCTGACCTGGAATTGAACCTTGACTTCCTGGTTCACAGTTTAGTTCAACATTCAACTTTAGAGCCATGCTGGCCAGGCACAAATGGTAAATTTTAACAGTACTTTATGGTGCTCTCTGGGCTGAGATAGAGTGAACTTTAATGTTCATTCAAATGAATACTCCTTTAAGTGGGATAGAACCTTTAATCTTTCACTTTATCCTTATTCAATTTTCTTGTTAAAATAAGAAACATTTTATTGATTTTTTTATTTGATAAATTAAGTTTATTAAAATTGACCATTAATATTTTTACATAAATCTTGAGTCAAGTCAGTATGTATATTTTCATAACTCAACTTCAGGAGAAATGAAATTTGTAGGACACAATCATAAATCTAGGATGTAGTAATTTCCCACCATTGAGTTTTCACTCAAAACTACGTGAGTTCTGTCTGCTTTTCTTACCATTGTACTTCCACTGCCTTGAGTTTCATTCACATTTGTTAAATACATTAAGACTTTTTAAAGCAGTAGACAAGAAAGAAGATACTTAAATTGTAATACCTTCATATCTGATTGGGATTTATACCTTGATTCCTTAGATAAGTGGTTCTCAACCTTCCTAATGCCATGACCCTTTAATACAGTTCCTCATGTTGTGGTGACCCCCAACCATAAAATTATTTTTGTTGCTACTTCATAATTGTAATTTTGCTACTGTTATGAATCATAATGTAAATATCTGATATGCAGGATGTATTTTCATTGTTACAAATTGAACATAAAGCATAGTGATTAATCACAAAAACAATATGTAATTATATATGTGTCTTCCGATGGTCTTAGGCGACCCCTGTGAAAGGGTCATTCGTCCCTCAAAGGGGTCGCGACCCACAGTTTGAGAACCGCTGCCTTAGATGGTTCCCAAACAAGACCAACACTAGGGGATTTGGTCTAGTCTCCAAAACCCTGTGGTTATTAAGTACCTCTCACTTCTGACCACTCCATCGCCATGTCTTTTCCTCACACATTATTTCTCCTTATAACCAGTGTCACTAAATTCCCTACAGTGTTATTGAGGTGTTGCGTTATATAAGTATGGGGTGGTGGGTGGTAAGAGGCTGAAAAATACTATCCATAGATTTTGAGAGGATATAAAATTACCAATATTTTTAAATCTAGATAGGTTACAGCAAAATATCTGTTTTTATTTTAGCTGTTGTAACCATTTATAATGTACACTAAACTAGAGTCAGCTTTATAATGATTTTTGTTTATGTATTCAACAAATATTTTATATATATTAACTTGCATGTTCTAGTCACTGTTGTTCTAAACTTACAATTAATAGTAGGAAAAAGGAAAGGAAGGAAAGATGGAAGGAAGCAAGCAAGGAAAGTGATAGTATTATGAAAAATAAGGCATAAAAGAGAAAGTAATTAGATAGAATGATAGGTAATTTAGTAATTTTACAAAGTATTATGTAATTTTGAATATTGTATTTTCTCTGAGTGAACTTAGAAAACATTTTGGGTTCTAAACAGAGAAGAGCATAATCTAATTTAAATTTTTAAATGTAACATTCAGGTTGGAATGTAAGAGCTAGGGAATAATTTATCTTTCTTGTGTTAAAACACAAACAAACGTTAGAGGCAAGAATTCTAGTATGGAATGGTGGACTCATCAGGGAATCAGGCTCCTGAGATCTTTCTCCCCCAGGAATTTCTGCACATGAAATTACCTCATGATCCAACATGGGTGTTTGCGCTCCTCCCCTCATGTCCATATTTCAACATTTATTTTAAGACTTTTCTGAAATTTAAACGTGACACTCCAGCACCACACCATTGACCAATATTGAGTCCCATGTTCTTGCCTAGGCTAGAAAATATATTCTTTAACCTAGCCCTCCAGTTGCCTGCTTAAAATTAAAAAAAAAAAAAAATCAAAGGTTTTTTATGCCGTTCTCTTACTGAATGATTAGGGAAACATTACAAACATTATAGCACAGTACAAAAAAGGAGGATGGTCATTTGAGACTGTTTCTATTTAAATACCTGAAACTCAAGCTCAAGATCCCAGAATTTGATTTTTAGAAAGTAAACATGTGGAAAGTCCATTGATCCCCAATTCAGAGTCTCTGGTCCTCTCTCAACCCTCATCAACTCTACCCTTTCATATGCATATTTATTCATATTTTGGGCCTCATCCACTTCTTCAAAGACTTCTTGTGCCACAGATTAAATAATTCCACAGTGTATTACCCTTCTATTAATACTTATTTTCTTATTTTGTAGAACTTAACATATTTTGTAATTTTATTCATGAATACTCATTTCATTAATATCTGTCTCTCTTACTAGGCTCTAAAATACATGAGTGAGATCTGTCTTCCTTGTGCTTGATTGTATTCTCAATGCTAGCACAATGCCTGACATGCAGTTTTTTATTAAACATTTGTTAAGTAAACAAACATCTGAGTAAATGAATTCATATTGTATTTGTAGTAGAAATAAAGCCAATGGAATTAGTTTAAAGTGATTGATGCTGAAGTCCAGGAGACTAAACATTTCCTAGAATCATTTTAATAAGTTTATCAAATCTGTTAGGAAAATTTGTACAGAATACATGTGGCTTGTGCATGTATAACAACTATCAGGATATTGGATTACCTCTATATCACTTTAAAAAATTGGGAAGCTTGGAAAGTTAAAAGCTAAATAGCAATACTTTTATGTTATTCTTTAGGCCTAAATAATAATTATTATACTATTTGAAAATATATTAAGTAGGCTTCAGAGGAGAAGCACCTGTTTATGCATCCGATCTTTTACTAATTTTCTTATAGTATTAGGTTTATAGAATAAACAGGTAAAAATGTAGTCTCAGTCATCAGCACATCTGCCTTTGTTTATAGATTTAAGAATTTGAACTAAGACATTATAGAATACAAGCAGTTAATTTCCAAAGAAGGTCAGAAACATAAAAAACAAATTACTTGGACACATTTGAGCATTATTTTACATTAAAAAAATCAATATCCATGCTCATCATTATATGTGTCATTGTAAATACATGTTATGGGTAAATACACAAAATGCATTAGAAGATTTTATTGATCTTTAAGAAGGACTGTTGCTACAATTTAATGAAGCAGAGAATGTGTATGGTGCATGAAACAGCATATTTGTTTTGGAGTCCTGTCAACCATGCAGATAGCTGTTAGCTTCTCAGTCAGACAGACACTTCTCAGGAGACATTTGCTATAGCATACAAGAAACAGTGACCTGTGAAACAGCCAAATGACTGCCAAAATGGTGTGAAAAGAGATTTAGCTCCTATAGCACTACTGATGTAGCTGAAATTTTGAAAGTGCATTTCAGTAGTTAGGAAAGGATCCAGCTAAAAGACTGGTGCCCTCGCTTTATGCACCTCAGCTGACAGCAAGGAGAGGCTTTCTGTGATTGCAGTCATCATGTGTAGTGGAAGCTCAAGGGATGCACATGATTATTTTATTCTCAATTTGATGTTGGCCCTCTCTGTCTGATCCTTGCCTCTCTGCTGAGATTTAAATTTAGTGAGATACAGAAGAGAACTTTTATTTTGACATGCATTTCTGCAGAAACTGGCCCAGAGACTGACTTATTATATATAAGTTATATGATTTTCATATTGATTCTCTCTCACTAAAACCTTGAGCAACATTTGACTCTTGAATCCCAGGAGATCGGTTTCATAGCCTATTGTCAATATAGGTGATCCTCTAATTTACAGAGGTACTTTTTTCTAGAAAAGCTATTGGGAGTCAAATTAAATTTTCTCCCCCAAAAAGTCACAAAGATGATTCTTTTAGAAGACATGATATTTAACCTCTTCTAGATAAGAAGACACTTTCACTGAGGATAGGGACTGCACTTATAAATAAATTTAGTGAAGTTATATATCTGTAAAGCACGAGGTTTTATAAAAGTCATATGTGTAATTTAAAGAGAATGCATTGCTAATCATAGAACAAATGTATTTTTTAAAAAAAACAATAAAAACCATTGTGTACCAAAGAACAGGGTTTCATATCTTGCAATGCTTCTGAAGAGTTGCTGACACTAAGGGAGATAACTTAATCTCTCTCATCATAAGTAGACATCTAGTAATGGAGTTAATGATGTTTCTTTCACAGGTTGCTTTTAGGTATAAAATGTCAGCTAAGAATTAAATAGGATATAACTGGACTTGTATCTCAGCTCTGTTAATTAGTAGATTATACTCCAGGCAATTTACCAGGATTCTTTAAGTCTGATTGCTGTCTCCAGTATTAATTTTCTCTTACTCCCTTTTGGTAATCATACTGCTTCCCTTGGATATAAGGAAAGTCATAGCCAATGGGATGTGAGAGGAAGTGGTATAGGCAACATTCTGGAACTTACCCTTTATAGTACCTCCTTGCCCTCCACTGCTCTTATAGGCTTCCCATGGGCTGGAATGTTACATAGTGGCGAAGCGTCAGTTTCAGCTATACCTATGACTACAAAAACCTAATGACAGAACCACTAAATGGAGGAAATCTGGGTTCCTGATGATTTTGTGGATCAAAGCTCCCCTCCTTCCTTGACTAACACTGGGCTGAGAAAGAAATGTCTGTCTTATTCAAACCACTATATGTTTGTGTTTACTTATTATAGAAAACTAGAGGCCCGGTGCACAGAAATTTGTGCACACGGGGGGGAGGGAGGGTCCCTCAGCCCGGCCTGTGACCTCTCACAGTCTGGGACCCCTTGGGAGATAACGACCTGCTGGCTTAGGCCTGCTCCCGGGTGGCAGAGGGCAGGCGCAATCCCTAGGTGCAGCCCCTGGTTGGGCTCAGAGCAGGGCCAATTGGGGAGTTGGGGCGCCGCCCCCTGTCATGCACAGAGCAGGGCCGATCAGGGGGTTGGGGAGCTCCCCCATATCAGGCACAGAGCAGGGCTGATCAGGGGGTTGGGGTGCCTTCCCCTGTCACAAACAGAGCAGGGCGGATGGGGAGGTTGTGGCCCTGCCCCCTGTCACACACAGAGCTGCAGGGCAATCAGGGGGTTTGGGCGCTGCCCCCTGTCACGCTGATCCCCGTGCTGGGAGGCATATTACCCTTTTACTATATAGGATAGAGGCCTGGTGCACGGGTGGGGCCCGGCTGGTTTGCCCTGAAGGGTGTCCTGGATCAGGGTGGGGGTCCCCACTGGGGTGCCTGGCCAGCCTGGATGAGGGGATGATGGCTGTTTGCAGCTGGTCACACACCCTTCAGGGTAGGGGTCCCCACTCGGGTGCCTGGCCAGTCTGGGTGAGGTAGCTGAGGGCTGTTTTCAGGCTGGCGGGTGTCTGAAGTTCCCAACCGCTCCTTTTTTTCTTTTTCTTTTTTTATTCTGGGCCAGCTTTAGCTCTGAAACTTGGCTCTAGCTCTTAGGCCTCCACTGCTGAAAGCAGGTATCTGGTTTGTTTGGGTTCTATAATCGAAACACTGTTTCAACTCCAGCTCTGAGATCCCAGCTGGCTGAAAGCAGGTTTCTGTGGTTTTGTTTAGCTTCTATATTTGTAACAATGTTTCAAACTGCAAGCTCAGAGGCCGGCAGCGGCACGTTGGGGAACGTTGGAGTCCTCCATCACTGAAGCAAGCAAGCCTTCTGTTCGTGTCAGTAGCCTGGCTGCCAGCCGCCATCTTGGCTGGCAGTTAATTTGCATATCACCCTGAATAGCCAATGGGAAGGGTAGCAGATTTACGGCTTATTACCATGTTTCTCTTTTATTAGATAGGATTGGCATATAGCCAGATAAGAGTGACTTTGAGAAATGTCTAGACAACCCAAAGATTCAATTTCATAATTCATAAAATTGAGGTAGTAAAAGTACCTACTCGTTAGGTTATTTTGACGACAAAATAGTTATAATAAATATATAAAAATCATTTCAAACAGCACCTGGAAAATATTAGTATTCAATAAGTGTTACCCATGTTTACTTTTTACTCTTCTAATCATTATTTTAACTGTTATTTGTGTTCTTAAAAATTATAAAGTGAAATATTTTTATCTTAATAAGGCATAATAAGCAATATTGAAAAAAGTGATGTTTGAAAAGAACACCTTTAATTTCAATGCCATGAAATCAAGTTTTTATATTTAACCCCTAATATTTTCAAGAAAGTTCCTGAGATGAAATTTTGCTGCTATTTTTTTTAGAAATTGATGCAGACTTCTGATTCCTAGTGATGTATGTTGTACATGTGTGTATATGTGTTTTGCATTTCAGATTTTCCTAAAGAATATCAAGTTTACAATCATCCTTCTTCTGACTTTGAAAAAAATTATTTTGGTTTCAGACCTGCTGTCCCATCAAGATTGGTAGTCCTATCAGTTGCCTTGATGACACATGATTATATAAATCTGTGGTTCTCTTTTATACCACTTTTATGAAAAACAAATTCCATGGCTTCCACTTAATACAGAATACTCTTTAAATTTCTTATCATAACATTTTAAAATGTTTTTCAGTTTAGCAACTAAGTAGCTATAATAGTGAACAGTTATCCTGTTCTGATTTTTCTTAATGCATTACATATACAGTGGCCATTTTTCTGTATTCATAAGAATTTCTATTCTTTACATTATGCCACATCTTATTTTCTAAATGTATTCCTTAGAACAGTAAGTGAGTTTAGCAAATGTATGCTTTCCCTTTCCAACCTCTACTGTTCAAAAAAGTTACAGAAAGAAGACAAAAAGGATGTTGGAGTCAATGCAATATCCATGAACACAGATAACAAATACTATTGTTTTATTCATACATAATATTCTCTCTTGTTCTGATATTTCTCACCTTTCTGTTGATCGCTTTGCACTTCATTTCTGGTCCCCTACTCTTTTACTCCCTGCATCCTATGCAGCTTAAGTCAACAGAGAGACTTCCATCTTCACCTGCATGAAGGAATTTTACACAACAGAGGGAGAGAATCAGCAGCATGACTTTTCTAGTTGTCACATTGTAGGTGAACTAAGATCATTTCATGAAAATATAACATGCTCTATCTTATCTATAATATTGGATTCATTTAGAAATAATACTCATTTATTTTTTTATAAATATTAGTCTCATTTTACTAAGAAAACTGAATCATTAAAAAATAATTCATTAAAGATCATGCATCTTGTAAGTTTGGAACTCAAGGTCTCTTCAGAATACTGTGTGGTCAAAGCTTGCCTGTTTTAAAGCTGAACTCCATTTTCCCACGTTTTGCCTGGGAAATAAAAGTATAGAGTTTAAATTATTGCACAATGTGCAAAAGCCCGTATTACTATCTGTGCCCTGGGACCAGTTTTATGGGGAGCAGCACGGTTTCGCTGATGCATACACATCAATTCTTACCTTATTGAAAGGTGAGGCTGCCTTCCTGCGCCTCAGCATCCACTGCAGCTCTGTTGCTTTAGTCTCTGAGGCTTCATATTGTTGGTTAATTTACATGCTCTGTCAAGTCACACCAGAGAAATCACAGACTCATTAGTTCAGCACAAAGGAAGTTTCCATGAGCTGCAAACAGAATATTCCTGCAATTTACTCACTTGTGTCACCTTTACGTGTTGAATATCCATTTTATATGATAAAAATCTAATTAAATGAATGGTGTGCCAGTATAATTTGTAATATTATGAATCCATTTCCATATGCTTCTGAATTATACTAAACACGATAAGTATGGATATTGAACTGTGGATAGTCACTGTATTGTAATTCTCTTTGAAATGCCATTCTGGGGTCAGTTGAAAGAAAAACATAGCAGAAATGTCTTTTTAAATATCAAATATGTTTTCACAGATTACATTATAGTTTCCTAGGATATTAAGACATGGAAATCATTTAACAAGCCCTGTTATATCTTTTCAATTAATTGTATTTCATGGGTCCTATACTAATGATGTAGTAACTGCATCAAAATATTATTTCACCAAAGTAACAATAATAAACATATCCTTAAACTAGTGTGAACTTTAGTAAGATGTAACCATCTTAAGACACTTGTCTTTGCTAATTAAATGTGAACTATAGTATAAAAAGCTTTATGCCCTCTTTTAATTATGTATTGATTGATTTTTGAGAGAGGAAAGGAGAGAAAGGAACATTGATTTGTTATCCCACTATTTATGCATCCATTGGTTGACTCCTGTGTGTGCCTGGTACTGGACCTGCAACTTTGGCTTATAGGGACAGCTCTCTAACAAATGAGCCACTGAGCCAAAGCCCATCCTTATTTAAAACTCAAGATTTGCTACTAATAAAACATATCTAATATACTTTCAAATTAAGATATTAGCTAATATTATGATTTTTATCATTCCCGTTAAGTCTAACGAAAGAAAAAAGTTACAATACCTTAATTTATTTTAATTTTTCTTTAATCTGTCTACTTTAAAGAGGCCACAATGACATTATTGTCCATTTAGCAATAATTTTGGAACAAAAGAAAACAAACCCAATTTTACAGTGTAAAACTCAAGTTATATGTCTTTTTTGTGTTTACTTAAATATGTTTTTATTGATTTTTAGAGAAAGAGGAAGGGAGAGGGAGGGAAAGTTAGAAACATTGATGAGTTCAAAATATCATCAATCAGCTGCTTCTGCATGCAGTCCACTGGGAATCTAGCCTGAAACTGGGACATGTGTCCTGACCAGTATCAAACTGGGGACCTCTTGGTTCCTGGGTGGACAGTCAACCACTGAGCCATGCAAGATGGCTAATTCAGAGCTAGTAATTTTAAGAAGTTCTGCTAAAAAACCATTTGTCTTAGTGCACATGGAGTTGCACAGGCATTTAAAATAATATAAGGTTTGATACATTTATATGCTTTTAAGTGCTGAAATAACTAGATTTCAGAAGAAAGTCCTGTTCCTTGACCTCTTTGAATTTTTAAGCAAATAATGGGTAAATATATTAACAATAATAAATATAAATAAGTGAGTTTATGTTTAGTGCTCTGAAGAAGCAATGCAAGGCCTTTCAGAACAAGTAGTAGCCTGAACCCAGCTCAGTCAAGGCAAAGGTAGAAGTAATTATATAGGCTTCTCTTTAAGCTGTACGTGTAAGTAGGACTTAGCCAAGGTACATGTGTGTGGGTATGTGCGTGGGGGTTGGGAGAGGCTGTGCAAGGAGAGCATTCGAAAGGGACACAATGGCTGAGGCTCCACATATGTCAGCAACCCAGCCCTGATAGAGGACAGAGATCATACAGAGCCTGGTAAGGTGGATTGAGGATTTGAAAGAAACAACCAGTGTGCCTTTTCTCAGTCCTGTATTGGCCATACTTTATTTGCAGGGTATGTGGTATCCTTGACAGAGAATGATAGTGGGGTACCATTTACATATTTGTAATGTTCATTGAGAATGAAACTATCCCACACCCAAAATAGGAATGAAAGAATGGATAGTTTCCCAAGGTACTCACATTTCTTCCAGAATTTTTCAAACTAGTCTTGTTTTTTTTCATGTCAGAGATTCTTATGGAAAATAACAAGTAACTCGGTTTCCTAATCTATTATTTAGTGGTGAACAGTGGTCATTTTATGTTCATTCTAGTCTGTGTGGAGACTGGGTTTGAAAGACCCAGCCACCAAGAGCATTCTTCCAAATCCCTCCAAAATCAGTGTTATCTAGTTCTATTTCCCCACATTTTGGTAAACCGGTAATTAACATCAGAGCCAAAATTATGTGTGTTCTCTTCTTAAGATCGCTCAGGGTGTTTAGGAACTCCCGTAGCAGTGGTTCTTAATTTTAGTGTGAGTTCGGGTTCAGTATCCTGGGGCAGAGTGCAGGAAACTGTGTCTTTCACGATACCTTCAGGCAGTTATTCTGCAGGTGATTCATATGTTTGCAATTTTATCCTTTCCTTTGCAGAAAAAAAAAATCCCCAGTCCTCAGGAAAACTATTAAATTTTGCACAAGTAAATGGAGCCTGAGCTTAGCGGTCCCTAAATGATATAGTACATTCTATGTACCCACCTTCCTAGAGAAGGCCAGTGCCCAGGGTGGACATCTTGCAGTACCAAGCTAAAAATCAAATTCTTAAGTTCATCTGAATTGTAACTAAAAACTAGTTTGTTCGTATCCCCAGCCGCTCCATGAACCAGCCGTCCAGCGGGACCAAAGCCTTTTCAGTAGACATGGCTCCGGATACTACCACGGGACTCTTGTTTCTGCAGTCCAAAGTTAGCTGGCACACAGCTAGCAGCAAAATACTTAGACTCCTGGCAGGATTCTGATAACTTTCAATCTTTTATGTAACCGAAACCTTTTTAAATATTAAAATCTTAGCCCAGCAGTGGAGTATAGTTTAATTATCAGGTTAATCACTGACCTCAACACATGGCCTCCACTGTCAGAACTGTCCAACCTCACACTCTTTACTTCTTGTATCGAGGTCCAAAAAATGGTTGATGTTCACAACAAAAACAAAACTCATTTTCTAAAGCTACTAGTGTCATTGCACATAAAGGATATTTTTTAATGCATGAAATGTGGTTTAAGAAATGCGTAATTTTGCAGGTAAATTGTTACATTGAAAGGAATTTAAGAAAATTAAATTCTGACATGCTGTGGGACTGTTATATAGCCCTGTAAAAAAGGAGAGATATGTTTGTATAACCTCAAGATTAAAATTTTTATATCTTTAGAATGGCTGGAGGAAAAATAACTCGTGTGGGTGTGTTTAATCTTTTATCGCAATAAAGATTCTCTTTCAAACTGTGTTCTGTACTATGTGTGATGTAAGTAGACTTCGTGAAATAAAAATGTCTGTGAAATACTGGGGCTCTCCTCAGAACATACTGGAAAACTAATCACTATACTGTATGTTTTAGGTTAAATCATATAGATATTTGCTCACTATTATTAAAGAAT
Organism: Myotis daubentonii; assembly: GCF_963259705.1. Classification (NCBI taxonomy): domain Eukaryota; kingdom Metazoa; phylum Chordata; class Mammalia; order Chiroptera; family Vespertilionidae; genus Myotis; species Myotis daubentonii. Next base: position 170,879,710 of record NC_081840.1, on the reverse strand, counting down.
CTCTTGCCATTAGTTTTCTTTAAATCAAGAATTAAAGACAGTGTGAGATACACACCTCCACACACACACTACCTCCTCCCCACACCATCTTGGTTGAGCGTGTGGGTTGTGTGTGTGTGTGGGGTGTGTGTGTGTGTGTGTGTGTGTGTGTGTGATGGGTGTATGTGGTAATGGGTGTGTTTTCTAGAAAAGCATTGAGTTGTTAAGTTCCCTATTAAAATTGTTAGCATCAACTAGAATATTTTCACTGTTAGTTTTTAATTTTTATAATGAAAGCTCTGCAAAAACTACCTAGAGTGTAATTGTGCTAGCAGGAAATGTTAGCACTTTGTGTTGAAGCATTGCTTCATCCTTCTGTAAGAAATCTTCTTTCTACATTTATAAAAAGACAATAAAAAGAAAGAGACTCTGCTACTTCATGTGGAGAAAAACACTTTAAGATGTTAAAATAAATAGTGAACTGCACTCACTCTAGGGGTGTGTGAATGAAGGTAGCATACAAGTATGTCCTTGAACAGAACTAAATAAATTTTTTCTGGGCCCTGTAGAATTTAATTATGGAAAACAGCAAGGAAAAATAATATGTGAAGCTATTTCAGATGAATAGTGGGGAATTATAATATGTGAAACAATTTAATCATATATTTAACAAAGTGATTGTCATTAGTGATGGTTCAGCTAAAACAATAACTGTTAAAAATTTAAATTGATTGTTCTGTGTGGACGTGAGTTCTCTACCCACTGAAATGTTGATGTAAAGACTAGGGAAGTCTCCATTAGAGATAGAAAAGAGATTCCTGCATCACAGTTAAGATACTTTTATATTGTGATAAAATCTTTTCAGATTTGCCACTACCATATTGATTTTCTTTCTTTAAGGTACACATTTGGCCAAATCTTATTGTAGAGGGAAATATTGAAAAGTTAGCACAATACTCAAAGATCTGAGAGTGTTTTTCTTTTTTAGCCTTCTCTCCTAATGCATTGCTGGTGCTATGGACTGAATTTCCCCCCTAAATTTACGTGTGGAAGCCCTAAGCCCCAGTGTGACTCAAAAGAGTGGGGCTCTTATCCAATCGGACTAGTCTTTTTATAAGAAGAAGTGAGTGCACAACGGAAAGGCCACGTGAGAAGGACTAGTGAGATGACACCCATCTGCAAGCAAAGGAGAAAGGCCTCAGGGGTAACCAAACCTGCTGACACCTGGATTTTAGACTGCCAGCCACCGCAACTGTGAGGAAGTGAATTTCTGTTGTTTCAGCCACCAAGACTGCTACTTTGTTATGGCAGCAAACTGATGAGGCTGCCTATTGTTTATACCCATGCAAGTGTCTAGAGATATTTTTGGTTGTCACAACTCCAGGGACACTACTGGCATCTGTTGGGTAGAGGCAAGAGATGCTGTGCTGCTAAAAATCCCACAGTGCACAGGACAAGCCCCCATGCTTATTGTCAGCATGCTCTAATCAACATGCTCATCTCTGTGTTAAATGAGAGCATTCGGCTCCTGTTTGTATCTCAATGAAAATTACTTCATCACCTCAAAGACAAATACTTGCTCCTCACTTCTGTCTTCACTGATGTCTTTTTTAAATTTTTACCAATTCCACTATTGAATTTTATACAATAAGTTTTCTTTTATTGGTCTGTGAACTTTTTGGTGTTATTATCTATGACTCATTGAGCCTTATAAACCTTATATCTTTAAAATGAATTTATATGATTTAACCAAGTATTTTCCTAACTCTCCTACGTGTGATTATTATTTTGCTTCATTGTGAAAAACTGAGACATGTAATTTTCTGTCATGGACTTTGTAGGTTCAGGAGCCATAGATATATGTATTTTTAACAAGGATCTCAGGTGATTTTAACTAACTGGCAAATTTAAGAAATAAGAGTGTTAATCAATCCTAACATACTAAATAGCATATATGCCTAATATCAAATAGTGCATATATATGAAAATGTGGCATCTGAAAATTTTGAGACAGTCACAATTTTATGGAATGTTAGAGCTGTATCATATCAGTTGACAGATCTGAATATTGCAGCACATAGAGTTTAAGGCAATTATAATCACAAACATTTTAGAGCTATGTTGCTTATTAATAGTCGCTGTGTAAAAGCATCATCAGAATATCATGGGAATTTAATGCTGGTTCCTTTCTTAAAGGTAATCTCTTCTAACCTTCATTTTATAGGAAGTAATAATCCTCAGAGAGCTTCAGTGAATTGACCCAGCTCATTATTACGACACCCACAGAAAGATCTTATCATTCATTCTTATTGATTTCTCTAAAAACCACGTCAGTTCATTTACTAAAACTCTTCATTCTATTATATGTGTAAAGTATAAATTAATATAAAAAATTAAAATACTCATTTACTTTAATATGCAATTGTTAGAGATACTTGAAAAAGCTATAATGATGTTCTCATTGGATTAAAAAGAACATTGTCCTGGCAGAGTGGCTCAGTTGGATGGAACAACATTCATGCACCAAAAGGTTCCCATTCAGAGCACATACCTATGTTGCAGCTCATCCCCAATCAGGGATCATACAGGAGTCAAAGATTGATGATTCTCTCTCACACTGATTGTTTCTCTCTCTCTCTCTCTCTCTCTCTCTCTCTCTCTCTCTCTCTCTCTCTTTCTCTCTCTTAAACCAGAAAAGGCTTTGCTTTGAATGATATAGAAAACACCTATTCAAGTGTTTGTTTATCTATATTTCTATTTTATGCATTTATTTTCATAAATACATACCCATCATCTATTTCTATTGGTCCATCTGTAAAATTGTCATCTGATATTTGAAAATATGCTTCACAAATCCCCTTATAAAAGTCTATACATGTTACTGTTAGGAAAATCCATAACAATTTAACCCAAATTTTATTAACTTTCCAATCATAATTTCAAGAAGTTTAAGTATTTGGTTTTCAAGCATGTATGGTTAGATAGCATAATGCTGAGATGGATCTGGAAACATATAAGGAAAGACATGGTAACAATCTAGAGAGAGCAACATGCATCATATATGATGAGTGGGGAAAAGGGAAAAATGAGAAAGTTGGTGACTTCCATGGGCCAAAGTAGGGTTGCTCAAGGATGAGGAAGTGCTGTGGTGGGGAGATCCAGGTCTTCATCTTCAAAAGAATGTGAATTAGTGCTAAAAGGAAAGCTAGAGGGTGGGGCTACTTAAAGTAAATTCATTGAGGAATTTATCAGCAGATTAGAAATTATTATGTTTTCCAAGATTATGGTAATGATAAAAAAGGAGATAATTTTCCAAAGTACTTTGAAAACTGAAAGTTATATAAATATTTCTTGTCTTTTTTTCTTTTATTATTACTAGTATTATTACATTTTTATTGTATTGGTGAAATTTTGAATTGAATTAATATCATACCTTGTTTTAATGTATAAGTAGTTTGATAGGTTGTAATTATAACATTTTAATATAGCATAATGAGTTTTGATCAGATAGCTGAACTTTTGAATAGTTCCAAAGAAAATACTGTGAAAACACAATCTAGAATAACTGTATAAGGAGGTTTGAGGTTGACTTATAAGTATTTTTACCCACAAACATGTTAATTTATGAGATTCTATCGTACAGATCACTCTTAATGGTTTTATGAGCATATGTTTGTAAAACTGTTCCAAACCGTGAGAAAGGGAATTTTGTTTTTTTTCTTTAATAGCTATTGTCATTTAAAAAATCACATAGAGTTATAAGTCTCTGAATATTGAGGTGAATCACTTCAAAGTTTAAAGATTGCAAATACATACATTGTTTTCATTTTTTTTTTTGCCCTCACTTTAAATGTTCATTGATTTAATTCCACAACATTTTTAAATTAAAGTATGTGTAACTTCAACTTTGCTTTCACCTATTTAGAGTGGTAATAGGTAAAAAAAAAAAAAAAAAAAAAAAAAAAGATTTTTTTGTTACCACTAAATGAATGTTTTTCTTTTTATGTGTTTATTGAGATTAAAAAACAATTATCTTGACTTAACCTATGGGTGTAACTTTATTTAATGTGGTTTTGTTTATTGATGATATTATATGTGTACAAGCTAATTCTAATTCTGAGGACTTGGATAGCAGTATATTTCTAATATTTTCATTGAATTATCTTCAGCTCTATCACTATATTATGTCTCAAATTCCCAATTACATATGGTTAGACATTTTTTAAAAATATATTTTATTGATTTTTTTACAGAGAGGAAAGGAGAGGGATAGAGAATTAGAAATATCAATCAGCTGCCTCCTGCACAACCCCTACTGGGGATGTGCCTGCAATCAAGGTACATGCCCTTGACAGGAATCGAACCTGGAACCCTTGAGTCTGCAGGCCAATGCTCTATCCACTGAGCCAAACCGGTTAGGGCTGGTTAAACATTTTTAATGAATATCCATGTAGTACTATTTTAATATGTAGATGACTATCTTTTCTGATTTTAAAATTCTTTATTTTTTAATATGAATGGCATGTTATCTGCTCAGGCAAGTAATATTTATAAATATATTCTTTAATTTTAAATATTTCAATAAAATAAAATATATGTTCAAAATTCTGAGCTTGACGCATTTTTGAATTGATATATGTATCATATTTTTCATCAGAAAATATAAAATGGTGAAATATTTGCAGTATCTTAAGACAGTCATCATCTTAGTGTTAGAAGTCTTATAGTACTTAAAAACAAGCATTGTGATATATTTGGGCAGCTAGAAGTTGTGTCTAGACTTCCTTGCAGTTACCATTGATCCAAATGCAGTAGAAAATAGCAAACCAGGCACCAAATATGATTCACAGAAAAGTATTTTTCCCTGGAGAAGTATTTTTCCCTCTTCAAAGGTAGCAGTAAAGATCTTGATCTGTTGGTCTGAGCCATGTCATCTTTTTTAAAGACAATTTAAAAGTCATTTGCTTTGCTATGAGAGTGAGTTATGTGGTATTAAGTACTGCAGTAGCACCATTAAACATTATGCCATCAATCTTTTCAGGATGTGGAAAGGTCAGTGTTCAAAAGGCCATTTTTAAATCCTTATTTTAACTCCACACTGAAGGCAGTTTTCAATGTATTTATTTGTTGTTTACAACTTACATAATCCACCAAAAATAAATGGCTTTCAATACTATCCATGCATATACAGACAAACGCCAAACATCATACAGACTGTCTTTAAAACACAGATTGAGATTGTCTTTAAAACATAGACAAGCAGGTGGAGCTTTCTCTAGAACCAGCATAGTACTATTACCATCAAGTAACTAAGATGTAGCCACAATATTAAAATGTCCTGGGACTTCTTGGATCTGTAAATATCATGTAGTCTAGTTGCTTATTTGAAATAATTAATCTCTCAGCATGTAATTATAGAAATAAATATAATATTGACTTTTTTATTTCTTATAGAAATTACAATTTTTAATTTATTTGCCAGCATATTTTAGAGGGATTTAAAGAGAAGGGAGAAAAAGGAGAAAATAATTACTTCTTAGTTCTATGTAAGTAAGTACTCTAACAGAAAAATAAAATTTTCTATTTCGAGTACTACCTTTAAAAAATACTATTTTTGAAGGCAGCCTGGCAAAATTGATCTTGATTCTTCTTATATTTTCTTGATCAGTTAAAGAAGCCAGATCACAAAAGAGATATTCCTGGAGTTTTGTTATTTTAAGTGTATGTGTCTACACTTTGCAAATTCTTTTTCATGTTTGATATGATCCTCTGGAAGAATTGTTTTATTTTTTTCTTTTGAAATATAGTATCAAACCCACACAGTAAAAGAAAAGACAAGGAACAGTAGTTAACATAGATTTGTGAATACCTTTTGTGTACTTAGCTTTTTAAAACAGCCTGTTTCTAAGCCTCTAAATTGTAAATTGACACTTTAATATCTGATCATAGAAGTATTTCTTGTTTTGAAAATGGCAGGGTTGAAATATATGATTTAAATATAACTTTAGGGATTTCAGAGCTAGCCTTGCATTGCTAAAAATCATAAGATACTTAATACATCCAAATGTGTTTAAAGAAATCAGGTGGGATATAAGGAATTAAAAAAAGAAAGCAACTCTATACAAGTTAATCTATTTACTGACCTGAAGCTTATTCTTATATCTTAAAATCATGGTGTTTTCCCTGCTTAAACTTCTTGGTTTTTATCTAAATACTAGAGGCCTGGTGCACGGATCTGTGCACTGGGGGGGTCCCTCTGCATGGCCTGCAAGGATTAGGCTGAAACTGGCAGTCTAATGCCACCTGCCACTCCTGCCTGTCGCTCCTGCTCATCCCGTCCCAGCTGCACCTGCTGCCACTGCCACTAGCTGCTCTGTAGGCAGCGCTCTGCTGCGGTATCCAGGCTGCAGTGAGCCCTGTGTCAGGTGCCTGTCGGTCAGCTGAGTGGCGCTCCCACTGTGGGAGTGCACTGACCACCAGGGGGCAGCTCCTGTGTTGAGCATATGCCCCCTGGTGGTCAGTGTGCATCATAGCCACCGGTCGAATGTTCACTTAGGCTTTTATATAGATAGATATGTGCGCTTCCTATCACTTACATATAAATTCCCTGTTTAAACCACCTTCGGGGAACTGACCTGGGTCCCCGATTTAATACAGATAATAAATGATGTTACAAGCCCTGTTTAGGTTGGACAACTTTGGGTAAGTAGAATTTAGTGAACAATATATTTATTAGACCTGCTTCAACAATAAAAGGTCTTCAATAATTTTGTTCTAATTTATTTTACATACTTCGCTTTCAAGGTTTTTATAAACTTTATACATTAACTTTGTTTTATTTTTAGCCTCTAGACCAGGGGTGGGCAAACTTTTTGACTCGAGGGCCACAATGGGTTCTTAAACTGGACCGGAGGGCCGAAACAAAAGCATGGATGGAGTGTTTGTGTGAACTAATATAAATTCAAAGTAAACATCATTACATAAAAGGGTACAGTCTTTTTTTTTTTTTTTTTTTAGTTTTATTCATTTCAAACGGGCCGCCACGGGCCGTAGTTTGCCCACGGCTGCTCTAGACTCATGATGTAACCATTGCAGGCACTTCAGGTGGTTCTTGAATGAATGGGGAGAAAGGCATGGCATAACTAAGATTAAATTCAAACACTGAGAATGATCTCCCTTGAGAGAAGGGCCCGATACAATGAGAGGGTCATCAAAATACAGAGGTGAGAGTGCAGGTAAATTATGCTGCTGACACTGACAAGTGATAGTATGTGAAGATTTAAATTGAAAAAGAAAAGCTGTCACTTGGTGTTTGCAGACATTACATACTTTAAGGCATTGGAGGTTGTCAGGTATTCTTAGACTTAAAATGGACTATAGTTTAAAATTTTTCATGATGATATGGGGAGGAGGTTGTTATCATTCCTGCTGTATTTAACCAAAAGCTTAATTAAATAGATTTTAATCAGGCAACTAATTAAATGATTATAAATATAGATCTTTAAAATAAGGGTAGATGTGTCCTTGAAATGAATAAAAATATGGGACAGAAGACGAAGTAACTACGGAAGAGCTGTGGTCCCCGGGCAGCACCTTTTCTGAAAATCAATAAATATTTGGGTGATTTATTGAGTTTTGCTTTTATAAGTGAACATGCATCTGAATAAAGGTTCTCTGGGGAACATACCAAATAGTATAATACATTTATTTATTTAAAGTCAAGGCATGTACCTTGGTTGTGGGCACATCCCCAGTAGGGAGTGTGCAGGAGGCAGTTGATTGATATTTCTCTCTCTCTGATGTTTCTAACTCTCTATCCCTCTTCCCTCCTCTCTGTAAAAAAATCAATAAAATATATATTTAAAAAAATAAAATAAAATATATTTGTTGAGCAATTTGTGTCTCGGGTAGTGTTCTACCTCCTGCACACCCCCTACTGGGGATGTGCCCACAACCAAGGTACATGCCCTTGGTCGGAATCGAACCTGGGACCCTTCAGTCCGCAGGCCGATGCTCTATGCACTGAGCCAAACCAGTTAGAGTGTTCTAAACATAACAAGGCAAAGAATAGTGAGGAGAGATGGGTGAATAGGTGGAGTGCAGAGGATTATGACGGTCATGAAAACACTGTGTATGAATCTATAAGAGTGCATACATGTCATTTTACATGTGTCCAAACCGAGAAAATGTACAACACTGTGAGTGAATTTTAATATAAACTGCAATCTTTTGGTGATGATAATACTAGAGGCCTGGTGCATGACATTTGTGCACTGGCGGTGGGGAGGGGGCGGGGGAAAGGTCCCTCAGCCTGGTCCGCACCCTCTCACAGTACGGGACCCCTCAGGGAATGTCCACCTGCCAGCTTAGGCCCGCTCCCTGCAGGGACCTTAGTGCTGCAGTGGAGATGGAAGAGGTTCCCATCACCACTACTACACTCCACAGCTGTGATCCTGGCTTCTGGCTGAGCAGTGGTCTGCCAGTGGGAGTGCCCTGAACACCAGGGGGAAGCTCCTACATTGAGCGTCTGCCCCCTGGTAGTCAGTGCGTATCATAGTGACTAGTTGTTTTGCCATTCAGTCGCTTTGCATATAAGGGTTTTATTATATAGGACTAGAGGCCCGGTGCACAAAAATTTGTGCACTCAGGGGGTAGGGGGGTCCCTCAGCCCGGCCTGTGCCCTCTCGCAGTCTGGGACCCCTCGGGAGATAACGACCTGCTGGCTTAGGCCTGTTCCCGGGTGGCAGAGGACAGGCCCAATCCCTAGGTGCAGCCCCTGGTCGGGCACAGAGCAGGGTGGATCGGGAGGTTGCGATGCCACCCTCAGTCACGCTCAGGGTAGGGCCGATTGGGGGGTTGGGGCACTGCCCCCTGTCACACTCAAGGCAGGGTCGATGGGGAAGTTGCGGCGCTGCCCCCGGTCACGTACAGAGCAGGGCCCATCAGGGGGTTGAGGAGCTCCCCCCTGTCACTCACAGAGTAGGGCCGGAAGGGGAGTTGGGGCACCCCCCCCATCACACACAGAGCAAGGCGAATCAGGGGCTTGGGGCGCCACACCTTGTCACACTCAGGCCAGGGCCGATGGGGAGGTTTTGGCTCTCCCCCGTCACACACAGAGCAGGGTCCGTGGGGGGCTGTTGGGGCATCACACTATATCATCCACAGAGCAGGGCCGATCAGGGGGTTGGGGCACCGCACCCTGTCACACAAAGAGCCGAGGGTGATCAGGGGTTTGGGGAGCTTCCCCCTATCAGTCACAGAGCAGGGCTAGTCAGGGGGTTGGGGCGCCTTCCCTGTCACGAACAGAGCAGGGCGGATGGGGAGGTTGTGGCCCCACCCCCATCACACACAGAGCCGCAGGGTGATCAGGGGGTTTGGGCACTGCCCCCTGTCACGCTGATCCCCGTGCTGGGAGCCATATTACCCTTTTACTATATAGGATAGAGGCCTGGTTCACGGGTGGGGCCCGGCTGGTTTGCCCTGAAGGGTGTCCTGGATCAGGGTGGGGGTCCCCACTGGGGTGCCTGGCCAGCCTGGATGAGGGGATGATGGCTGTTTGCAGCTGGTCACACACCCTTCAGGGTGGGGATCCTCACTGGGGTGCCTGGCCAGTCTGGGTGAGGGGATGAGGGCTGTTTTCAGGCTGGCGGGTGACTGTAGCTCCCAACCGCTCCTTTTTTTCTTTTCTTTTTTTTTTTGATTCTGGGCCAGCTTTAGCTTTGAGGCTTGGCTCCAGCTCTTAGGCCTCCACTGCTGAAAGCAGGTATCTGGTTTGTTTGGGTTCTATAATCGAAACACTGTTTCAACTCCAGCTCTGAGATCCCGGCTCGCTGAAAGCAGGTTTCTGGGGTTTTGTTTAGCTTCTATATTTGTAACAATGTTTCAAACTGCAAGCTCAGAGGCCGGCAGCGACAGGCGGGGAACATTGGAGTCCTCCGTCACTGAAGCAAGCAAGCCTTATGTTCGCTTCAAGCTGCCTGGCTGCCGGCCGCCATCTTGGCTGGAAGTTAATTTGCATATCACCTGGATTAGCCAATGGGAAGGGTAGCAGACGTATGGCTAATTACCATGTTTCTCTTTTATTAGATAGGATGTCAGTGTAAGGTCATCATTTGTCCTAACCAATCACACTGATAGATTATATTGATATTGTGGGAGGCTAGGCAGGGTTTTGACACTACCCTGAGAGGTGCATAATCATTGCATTTTAGAGAGTCATTTTGGCTACTTCAGAGACTAGAGTAGAGGAGGGGAGCAAAGTTGCAAGGAGGGAAGCTGTTAATGGTTATTACCATCATCCTGGTTAGAGATGGTGACACTGCCTGTGCTGAGGTAGAAGAGGTGGTGAAGGATGGTTGGATTCTGGATACCTTTAAAGGAGAGAATTATCAGGATTTTCTGACAGATTGATGTGCAGTGTGGAGGAGATGGGTGAAGGATATACTCATGGTTTTTGCCTGTACATATGGAACAGGTTGCAGATGTAGGAAAGAAACTTTCCTCTACCCTTCAAGATCCTCTCAGCTGGTCTAATGATTAAACCTACATGAGAGAGATTAACAAGAAAAAATAAGCAAATTTAATTGCATGCCTCTGTATGGGAACCCTACACATATGAGAAAGTCAGACGCCCTGTATTCAAGGGATGTTTGGGGACAGAGACTAATATGAGGCGTTCTCTGAGGGGAGGAGAAGGTGCCTTGGGGCAGCAGAGGAGAGGAGGTAACTGAAGGAAGGTAAAGAGAACAGACATCCACAGTTAGTAGTTTACCCTGCAACATAGGTAGATTTTAAAAAGTTATCGTTGGTAATTTATATTATGGGCAAGGTCCCTAATTTAGAATTTTCTAAGTAGTGAAGGGGGGAGGCAGTAGTGTCTCTTGTGCACACACAAGTCTCAGTTGCCTTTAACTCAAAACAATCCATATACCACATCTTCAGGTGACTAATTTTGAACTACTCCACAGGAATAGATTTTGAAGGCAAAAATAGTGCCCATGTATGTTTATAATTTAGTACTTTAAGGAGACATTTTAGGCTTAACGTGGCTGTCAAAATATACATGTAATTTCACATTATGAGCTTGGATGAGATCACCAGTGAATGTATGTAGGTGGCAAAGATAGGAGAAGCAAGGACAGGTCCCTGGGGTATTCTAATATTAAGAAGTCTTGCCGGGAAAGGAAGAAGCAGCAAAGAAGGCTGAAAAGAAGTGACCAAGGAGTTAAGAGTAAAACTAAAATGAGTTAAGAGGAAATTCAGGGGTCAATTAAATTCAGCCCTAACAATTCCCAGTTAGAGTCAAACATTAACAAGTTTAGGTTTAATATAATAGAGAAGACAAAAACCTGACTGGAAGGTTTTTTTAAAATATATTTTTATTGATTTCAGAGAGGAAGGGAGAGGAAGAGATAGAAACATCAATGATGATGAGAGAGAGAATAATTGATCAGCTACCTCCTGCATGCCCCTACTGAGGATCAAGCCCACAACTTGGACATGTACCCTTGACCGGAATTGAACCTGGGACCCTTCAGTCAGCAGGCTGATGATGCTCTATCCATTGAACAAAACTGGCCAGGGCTGATTGGAAGGGTTTTAATCGGGAATGGAAGAAATGGGGAAAGGAGGTATACCAACACTTCATTTACAGAACTTTTATCCTAAAGAGGGAAAATAAATGAAATTTTTGGTTCTACTTATACTCATGTTCATCTTTGAAAGAAAACATGCCAGCACATTTTTCAAATGTTCACTAATGATTCACACTCCTTTTACCTGGTATGGAAGCATTCTCACTGATCCATATCCTTATCTGCACTTACTATTATTTGTCTTCTAAATGTTCGCTAATTCTTATGTGTTTAAAATTATACCCCATTGCTGGGGGTCTTGTCCAGCATCTAGAAGGATTCAGGAATCTGGAGAAGGGCTGAGGTAAATTATTAAAGAGTCTAGAGATGGAACATAATTTTGGAAGGCATTTTGTGGAGCCAGAGTAAACTTCGCTAAAGAAACCAAGTCCTCCTTGCCTCAGGAACCCTTGCTTTTTATTAACACAAATTGTTCTAAGGCAAAGTAGATATACATATCAAAGGGAAGGTTTAGTATACAGAATCCATTGTCAGATTGGGGGAGCTGCCTCCAGCTGTTAGGTGTTTGGCCAGTAGGAGGCAATAACATGTAGATTAAAATGCCCTCAGTTGTCTGGTAGCAAGCAATTATTTATGCATCCTTTTCAGGTTTGGGGAAATGCCCTTAGCCATTTCCAGCAGCAGAATATGTATTCAGCCCTGCTGAATCCTCACGTTCCATTAACCTTATAATGAAACTTCTTGCATTTATGACATGCTGGAATTAGCTTCCGGCACCCCATTATGATCTGAATTTTCATTTTTCTGATTACAAATCTGATTGAACATCTTTTTACACGTTCATTGGATGTTTACATATATCTTGAAATATCCATTTATGTCTATTTGCATTATCTATTTTGAAATTTAGCAATTTTTCCCTCTTGGGCTGTTTGATCCAGTGTCATCTGATAGATTCTTCAATTGTTCTTTAGCTAATGATTGTTCAAGCTGAAAATTAGAACCAGAAATTATCTTATTTCAAGTTCAGTGTATATTCCAGTAGACTGTATTCAGATTTATAGTGTGAACAGAGGTATTTGGGACTCTGAAAGCTGTTGTGCTGCATATTGTCAGGGATGATTTTAGGTTTGAGGTAAAAATCATAAAATCACTCTTTGTCTAAAGCAGTGGTTGGCAAACTACGGCTCACAAGCCACATGTGGCTCTTTGGCCCCTTGAGTGTGGCTCTTCCACAAAATACCACTTGCGGGGGCACACATACAGTGCGATTGAAACTTCGTGGCCCATGTGCAGAAGTCGGTTTTCGGCCTCGGCGAGTCTCTTTTGAAGAAGTAGCATTAGAAGAAGTGGGGGGTGTTGGTCGGTTGGGCCATGGGATACGCAGCGCGGGGGAGGTGCGTGCGATTCATGCACGAGTTGAGTGAGCCAGTCAGTTAGCAGTCTCATTGTGCAGTGGTTAGTGCTAGTCGCGTCTGCAAATTGCCCGCTGGTGACAAAAGTACCTATTCGAAGCATAAAGTTACCTGTATTTTTCCAACCAGCTGCAAATCCTATAGGTATTTTTGTCATCAATTTAAGAATTGTAATTCTTTTGTATTGGTGGCTTTATTATTATAAAATGAAACATTTTTTAGGTGCCCTGTTTGAGATGGCTACAAAGAAGAAGCAAAGAAAAACGGAAGACGAAACCGTGAATTTAAAGTTGAAATTAAAGTTGAATGTACCTACCTATATAGTTTAAGTTTTAAAAAATTGGCTCTCAAAAGAAATTTCAATCCCTGTACTGTTGATATTTGGCTCTGTTGACTAATGAGTTTGCTGACCTCTGGCCTAAAGCCTAGGTCTTGTCTTCCCCAGATGGCAGTGGGATCAAACTTTCATTGAGGGTAGAGCACTGATGTCAGTTAGACACATAGACTCACTGCCTAGATTGTTGCAGTTCAAGCCTATAGGCCTGGCCTTCTTCCCTATAGTTCCTAACCCTGTATCGTAGTGTAACTCACATTAAGTTAGTGTGTCATCACTTTGGTGCTAAAGTAATATCTGAGGCTTTTGAGCAGGAGAGGGTCTCTCCTAGGCACTATTCCATAGGTTTTGTGTGGGTTTTTTTCGGCCCAAGATCTTGATTACAGTAATCATTTGGGATCTACTATGTTAGATTTCTAATATCAAGCATAGCTTAGGATCTCATTTTGAAATGAGAATATATAATTTTACATAGAAGACAGAAAATATGGTTTGGTGATTAGTTAATTCATGTAGTAGTAGAAATTATATGCTATAAACGGGTAGCAGATACATATGTAGCAAATAACATATAGATCTGAATATATATGGTGTGCCGCCTATGAGTATTTATACATATGCATTCACATTAATAAAATAAGATACTTTAGGATTCTAAAAGTAGTAGTTTTCATTATTAGCTCAGCAGACTTAGATTTGAATTTTGTCCCCGCTATATATTAGCTCTGTAACCTTGGGTAGTTTCTAAAAGCTTTTTCCTAAGCTTTATTTCTTTGATGCATCTCGCATTTCTCAATAAATGGCAGCAAACATTATTAATATACTTCAGTCTTTTCATCATTAGAAAATAAAATGCTTTTAGCGGAATCCTACTCATGGGAGCCAGGCCTCCAGGGTTTGAGTCCCATTTCTTGTACTTAAGACGTAATGTCTGAGCGAGTAGCTTTCATTCCCTGTGCTCTAGTTTACTCATTTATAGAATGGGAAAATAAAAGTGTCTGTTATATGTGCTTCCTCTGAGAACTGAACATGTTACATTGACACTGCTTAGTGTGATACTGGTATTCAGTAAATATTGCCTATGATTATAATTAGACAGAAGAAACACCATATCCTAAATTACTGGCAATAGTTACAGCCTACTAATGAAATATCCAAAATCAGAAAGTGGACTTTTTGTTCTAAGTTAGTAATGAATTATGGGTAATGGAGTCTGTCTCAAGATATTCAAATTCTGCTCTAACAATTCCCACTACCGTCACCCTATCAAATTACTTAAAGTGTCAAAATTCAGTTTTATTACCTAAAACATAAGGAAAATAAAACTTTTCTGATAAGAGTGATGTGATAATTTTAAAAGTAATTAATGTAAAGCATCTAAGTATAAATCTGTAACTAAAAATCAATGTCAGATACGGAGAATCATAATTAATAAAATTAATAATGAAAATTACTTAAAATTTCAGAAAAATTTTATATGCTACTATTATTTTATGTTTTAAACAAAGAACCATTTAGTATCAACTTCCATGAGTGCCTTCCTAACACGTTAGGAAGCTGTGGAAAATGGAATACTCCATTCCAGAAAGGCATGAGAGCAATATGAGCAAAATACAATGCAAAGAAGTGATATTACACTGGTGGTATAGTGTCTGTTATTCCATGATATATACTGAAAGTGCTACAGCATCCAGCAGTGATAAAATTGTGGAAGGAGTTTCTAGGTTTAATCTGTAGTACACTGAAATAAAAGCATCCCTTTGATAAGGCAGACTTATGTAAGCAGGGTTAGTTGCATGATTTTGCCCACACTAGACATCACAATGCCGTCTCAAGTAGATAGAGTTCACTCGAGCCATGTATCTCAAGTTAGCAGTAACTGAAGAGGTTCTTTAGTATGACTTTATGAAGCATTTGAGAATAGTGATGTAATGAGAAATGTATCTTTATGTGGATATGGTTAGATAAACTCCAGACTGCCTTGTTTACAAAATAGTGATTTTTTTTTTTTTACCATCAATTTTGTCCTCCATAAGCTGTGGGCACAACATGGACATTTCATGACCAAGAGCCTTTTTACACTTACAGTGCCAGCTGAAAATAGGTCTCAGCATTTCCTCAGCATCATGCATTTGCTGTGTAATATTAAGCTCATCCCTGAGCACATTATTGTTTAATTACAGACTGCTCAATGTTATAGTATACTGGTTACATAAGAAACTGAGGGGAGCTCAGGAATGCTGTTAACATCACCCCTAAGCTTACCTGGAGTTCAGAGCTGCAAGGAAAGGATGCTGTAATTGGCCTGCCTCCTCTCATCACTGTTACTGTCATCTTGTGTGCAGTGCTGTGGTACTTATACAGTTAAGAGTGCTACTTTAGTTTCCCATCCCTGGAAACTAACAAAGGATGTCATTATAAGAAAAGATAAAGAAAAACTGCTTCCCCTCAAAAAAAAAAAATAGAATGCTGTTTGGGAGGTTGGGAGGAGAAGAAGAACTTGGTATTGAATTATAGACCATATAATTCTTGAAGATGTGGTCTGAAAATGTAATTGTTTGAAACAGTGCATGTTTGTGATACTACAGAACTATAGAGCATAGAGAAATGTAACCTATTCACATATTTACTATTTATTCTTCTGCCTTTGCATAATGGGGAGAGAAAATATGGGTATAGAAGAAGTTCTTAGATGTGAATTTGTTTCGAGTGGGAATACTAAGCTAAGTGGATATCTATAAATATAAAAGGCTAATACACTAAGTGTCCTTCCCACCACTGACCAGTCACTATGATGCACACTGACACCAGGGGGCAGACGCTTAACGCGGGAGCTGCTGTGACATGCACAGATAAAGAGCACTGTGGACCTGGCGCCCACAAAGCAATACTCGGCTTCCCCCAAGTAGGACATAGGCCCCGCCACCACTCCAGAGTGACAGCCCACCACCTCGCAGGTGATGCTGCCAAGAAGCAATGGCGCAAGATACAACCCACAGCCTAGCCCAGCCCAGAAATGGTGGCTGTTGGTGCCGGGTAATGATGTCATGTAGCAACCTCTCCCTAGTGACAGGTCATCCTATCTAATAAAAGCGAAACATGACAATTAGCATACGACCGCTACCCTTCCCATTGGCTAATCAGGGCGATATGCAAATTAACTGCCAGCCAAGATGGCGGCCGGCAGCCAGGCAGCTTGAAACTAACATGAGGCTTGCTTGCTTCAGTGACGGAGGACTCCAAATTCCCCGCCTGCCACTGCAGGCCTCTGAGCTGCAACTCTAAGCAACTATGTTACAAATATAGAAGCTAAACAAAACCCCAGAAACCTGCTTTAGTCGTCGGGCTTCAGCCAGCAGGATCGCAACATTGTTTCAAATACAGAAGGTAAACAAAGGCCAGAAACCTGCTTTCAGTAGCGGAGGCCTAAGAGCTGGAGCCAAGCCTCAAAGCTAAAGCTGGGCCAGAATAAAAAAAAAAAAAGAAAAAAAAGAGCAGATGGGAGCTTCAGTCACCCGCCAGCCTGAAAACAGCCCTCAGCCCCCCAACCAGACTGACCTGGCACCCCAGTGGGGACCCCCACCCTTAAGGGTGTGTGACCACCTGAAAACAGCCATCATCCCCTCACCCAGGCTGGCCAGGAACCCCAGTGGGGACCCCCACCCTGATCCAGGCGGCGCCCCAACCCCCACCTCACAGGCCCTGCTCTGTGTGTGAAGGGGTAGAGCCATAACCTCCCCATCGGCCCTGCCCTGAGTGTGACAGTGGCGGCGCCCCAATCCCCTGATCGGCCCTGTTCTGTGGGTGATAGAGGGTGGTGCCCCAACCCCTTGATCCGCCTTGCTCTGTGTGTGACAGGGCACGGTGCCCCAACTCCCCTATCGGCCCTACTCTGTGAGTGACGGGGGGAGCTCCTCAACCCCCTGATGGGCCCTGCTCTGTGCGTGACAGGGTACAGAGCCCCAACCCCCCTGATGGGCCCTGCTCTGTGCATGACAGGGGGAAGCACCCCAACCCCCTGATTGGCCCTGCTCTGTGCGTGTCAGGGGGTGGCACTGCAACCTCCCCATCGACCCTGCCTTGAGTGTGACAGGGGGCTGTGCCCCAGCCCCCCAATCGGCCCTACCCTGAACGTGACTGAGGGTGGCATTGCAACCTCCAAATCTGCCCTGCTCTGTGCATGACAGGGGGCGGCGCCCCAACTCCCCAATCGGCCCTGCTCTGAGCCTGACCAGGGGCTGCACCTAGAGATTGGGCCTGCCCTCTGCCACTCGGGAGCAGACCTAAGCCAGCAGGTCGTTATCTCCCGAGGGGTCCCAGACTGCGAGAGGGCAAAGGCCGGGCTGAGGGAACCCCCTCCCCCCCGAGTGCACAAATTTTTGTGCACCAGGCCTGTAGTATATATATAAAACCCTAATATGAAGATAGACTGGACAACAGAACAACTGAACAACCGGTTGCTATGATGTGCCGCTAACCACCAGGGGGCGTGCATGGAACATGGCAGGCATTAGCCCTGGTTGGATGGTGGACCAGGTAACAGACCAGGGGTAACAGACCAAGGTGTGGTGCCAGTCGCTGTCATTGGGGTGAGCCTTCGGTGGTTACTGAAAATTCTTTGCTACTGTGCACCGCGGTCCTGCCTGGCACTCGCACCTGCAGCCAGTACCAGCCCTACTTGCACCCACTGCCAGTGGCTCCAGTGCCCGCAGCAGGTACGAGTGGGGCCATCGCCATCAACAGGTGAGAATGGCAACTGCCAGACCCTATTGCCCCTCAGAGCTTCTCTCTCTCCTCCTATTCCTGAGGGAGCGATTGGGGCCAGCAACCGACTTTTGCACCTGCTGCTGGTGATGGCCCCACTCGTACCTGCTGCAAGCACCAGAGCCACTGCTTGCACCCACTGCCAGCTCCGGAGCTGCCGCTTGCACCCATGGCCTGTGCTGGCCCTGCTCGCACCCGCTGCCGGCGCCTGGTGCTAGTCCCAATTGCTTGGCACCATCAGTGGGTGCTACAACCGCTGCCAGCCCCCATCACCGCTCGCACCCACTGCTGGCATTGGCTCCAATCGCTCCTTGCCATTAGCAAGTGCGAGCGGGGCTGACACTGTCAGTGCGTGGGAGCAGTGGCAACAGGAGCAGAGCTTAAGGCAGACAGGGGACCGGGGGCCATGGTGGGAGGGGCCAGGCAAGGGTGCAGAGGATGGGGCGAGACTTGCCACTGTGCCCACTGAAGCCTAGCAGCCCACAGTTCCTATCAAGGTGCATGGATTCGTGCACTGGACCCCTAGTATATATATATATATAAAAGGCTAATATGCTAAATGTCCATCTGGGTAATGACGTCCAGCTTCCTCTTTCTAGCAACTAGTCTGCTTGCAGTTTCTTTAGCCCAGGAACATGACTTGCCTTATAGCCAGGTGCAAACATTTGCACTTTAATCAAATGTATGTGAAGCATTTTCCTGTGCCTCATCTCATTTGACCCTCACAGAAGTCCTGGAGTAGTTAGATAAGAGACTCGGTGGAATCCTATTTTCTTTTAATTAGCCAGAAAACGGAAATTTAGAAAGCTTTGAAACTTGACCCGACTGAAAAGAAGAAAGAAATGGTGGACCTTGAAAAGAAGAAAGAAATGGTGGACCTTGAAAAGAAGAAAGAAATGGTGGACCTTGAAAATGATTTTCTCAGGTTTTCCCACTGTGCAGAATATAGTCAAACACTATTGCAGTTAAATATTTTACCCTTCATTAACCTTGTGTGATCTATAATAATAATCTGCTTCGTGTTGATATTTATTGCTGTGTTGCTGACAATTACCTGAAAGAGATGGTGGGGTGCTTCACTGGGCTGGAAAAAGTTAAGCTAAATCAGAAAGCAGATCTAATTAAGCACGTTTATTCTATACTAGTAGCCCGGTGCATGAAATTCATGCACTGGCGTGGGGGGGGGGGTCCCTCAGTCTAGCCTTTACCCTCTCCAATCTGAGACCCCTCAGGGAATGTCCAGCTACCTGTTTGTGCCCACACTTTTAACAGATAACAGCTCCATTGTTATTTCTTTCTTATGCTTAAAACCATTGGAATTAGTAGGTATTCAAAGTGTGTGTACATTTTGGGGGGACACCCTGTATATCTCTAGTCAGCAGTTAAAGAAACCAACAGCAGACTTGGAACCCCCAGACAGGGAACCTCGCTCATTCCCCATAAGTCTCCCCACTTCACTTTCCACCTTCGTGGGCAGCAGGAGAATCAACGTTTTCTCTCATTAATTCGGAAAAGCACGTCCTGTCACCCGCTGCCCGGCAGGAGTGTGCTAGCCCCCAAGCAAGTGAGGCTCACTGAGGGCAGCCTTCACTCATGGGTGCTGGCACCCAAAGTACACATTCCTTCGTCTACAGTCGCCCCGACTATCCCACTGTTCCACTGAGAGGACGGAATTCCTCTCCGCCTCTGGGTTCTTGATCTTGAACCCTGACCGAAGGCACCTCAGTGAGGGCCGCCTGCGCCCACCAGGTGTGTCTGTCTGCACCTGCTCCTGCCTCAGCACCTGCATTAACCCCCTAGAGGTGATCTCGTAGCTGCACTGGCCTCCGTGGGAACAGGGAATCACCACTCTGCCCTCTCACTGTCATCTCACAGGTGCCCACCCTCAGCACCCAGAACACCCAGACACTCTCCAAAGGACATGAGCGCATCAGAGGGGATGTGTGCACATCCTGTGGGGGGGTTAGGCATGCCGGGTTGATGGAAGTGCGGTGGCGATGCGGGGGCAACTTGTGCATGCCTTGGTTTGCAATTGTTGCAGGTGCGGGAGGGTGACAGTGTGCTGGGGGATGTTCACATGCCAGGGGGGATGTGTACACCGGAGGCCTCTGGCTTTGCAGATCCACAAACCCCCGTGGTGCGACCAGGAGGACGTCAGTCTGGCCCGCCAGGGTGGCTGTCCCTGCGATCCTGCACCTTCTGGGACAGGAGGCGGATCTTGCGCAGCCACTCCTGGGCACTGATGGCCTGCAGGCGCTACTTCAGCTCAGTTTGCAGGCTCCACTTGGCGCACTCACAGCTGTTACCACCGCCATGTGGGGAGTACAGGCTGCCCTCCGCTGGCCTGCCTCACCTGTCCTGAGGCTCTCTGCGCTCTTCACCTCCCCTGACTGGAGCTGTTCCGCCAGGTGTCCTGCCCTACCCAACCCCGGCCGATCCGCCCCTGTGCGAGCTGCCACCCCACCAGGAAGGGTCACAGATTCAGGCCCCAGGACCGCAGACAGCCTCAAGTGCTGCCCCCCGCCCGGCAGGGTCACAGATCCAGGTCCAGGGACTGCGGACATCCTCAAGCGCTGCCCCCCGCCCGTCAGGACATGGATCCGGGTCCCAGACCGCCGACAGCCTCAAGCACTGCCTCCCATCCACCAGGTCATGGATCCGGGTCCGGACCACGGACAGCCTCAAACACTGCCCCCCGCCCGGCAGAGTCACAGATCCGGGTTCGGGACAACGGACAGCCTCCCGCGGTGCCCCCGCCTGCCAGGTCACGGATCCGGGTCCAGACCGCGGACAACCTTGCCCGCTGCAGCCTGCCTTCAGTATGCAAATTAGCTGCCATCTTGTTGCTTCAGGGTGGGGTTCACCACTAGGGTGCCTGGCCAGCCTGGATGAGGGGATGATGGCTGTTTGCAGCTGGTCATGCCCCCTTCAGGTTGGGGGTCCCCACTGGTGTGCCTGGTTAGTCTGGGTTTGGGGGTGATGGCTGTTTTCAGGCTGGTGGGTGACTGAAGCTTTTGACCTCTCCTTTTTTTCTTTTGTTTTTTTAATTCTGGGATTTATTTACCTTCTATGGCTGTCACTGGAGCTGAGAGCTGGCTTTATTTCTGAGGCTCGGCTCCAGATCTGAGACCTTGCCTGCTGAAAGCAGGGATCTGGGTTTGTTCTATAATTGTAACTATGTTGCGGTCCTGTTGGCTGAAGTCCGGTTGGCTGAAAGCAGGTCTTTGGAGTTTGTTTAGGTTCTATAATTGCAACAGTGTTTCTTAGACTGCAGCTCAGAGGCCGGCAGTGGCAGTTGGGGAACCTTGGCTTTCTCCTTCACTGGAGGAAGCAAGCCTCCTGTTCGCTTCAGCTGCCTGGCTGCCGGCCGCCATCTTGGTTGGCAGTTAATTTTCATATCGCCATGATTAGCCAATGGGAAGTGTGTTAGAGCTACAGTTAATTACCATGTTTGTCTATTATTAGATAGGATGTATAAAAGGCTATGTTGACTCATGCATGTGTGATACATATAAAGCTCTTGCTGATGCCAATCACATGCATGTGTTTCCATCTGTCATTGTTGATCGTGAATTTGATTGACACTTCTATTATCAAGAAAGGGTAAATAGCGATATTCAAAATTTCTTCTAATTAATTTCCTTTTAATGTACACAAATTCTTGCACTTACCACTAGTAGATAATAATACTCTATGGTCTATAAAGGCAAAAAGTCTTTAAATTGTTAATTCAAACCATAAGAAATTCACATTTGTTTTTATTGTTAATTTACTTGCATCTTCTTAATATTCTTTGATCAAAGAATAGATGCAATAATTACAATATATAAAACTATTTTAAATGCACTTATTATTTTGTTTCAGAACCACTTTACACACCAGTTCCTATATTTTAGAACTTCAACATAGACATTTGACATTTAACCATATATATTTTGATTTCAGACATATTCACATATATGTGAATTTCAATCATGTTTTAAAAATCTTGCCTAATATCTAATTACTGTGGTTTAATTGTATGTAGCATTCAGTGACAATTGTGCTTGATGAGCTATTAAATATGTGTAAATCAAATAAGCTATATTAAGAAGTACTGAAAAAAAATTGCAGGGGAAACATGTCAGCATTGCTCAGTATGCCTCTAGGATTAAATGGTGTTAGTATAAAATTAATCAGGATTTCCACTTGTGATGTCTTCACAATATTATTATGAATGTGCAGGAATTTAAGGGACTACTTACAAGAGCGTGAGATTAAGTTGTATATATGTGCCCCCTAAGAGGACCCTTAGAGATGATTTTCAATAATGACAGACTAACTTTGAAAGAATTTTCATAGAGCCTGCCTTCTTTAAATTTGCATTCATGAGAAAATTCTCTGAACAATCAATCTCTTCCCTAATAAATTCAGATTCATCAACTACTTTCTAAATGTTGTGATATTCACTGTTGATTTGTTAATAAGTATCTTGAATTACTATTCCCACTCCATAGATATATGACCACAAACTAGACATGTTCCTCTTTTGTCTTTGGTCTACATCTAGAATGTAGAGTTACCAAGTCAGTAAAGAGTATGTACTTCCTTTGCAACTTGTATGATCAGAAAATAGCAAATCTATACTAATATTAGGGTAATATGCAAATTAACTGTCAATCCATGACAAATATGGTGGCACCCATAGCCACAAAGATGGCAGTGTCCATAGCCACAAGGATGGCAGTGTCCATAGCCACAAGGATGGCGGTGCCAGCCGGAGCCAGAAGCTGGCCAGAGCGGGCGGGACGCTTGGCTTCCTTCAGGCAGGATGCTTGGCTTTTTTCGTCGTCCCAGTGACAAAGGAAGCCAAGCCTCCTGCAAGCCCTGGCTGGCCGCCAAGAGCTGTCCTCTAGATGGTGGCATGGAGCTGGCTGGAGCGAGCGGGAGGAAGCTCCAGCCCAGAGTGAAGGCAGAAGGCAGCTCCAGCCCGGAGTGAAGGCCTGGGTCCTGGGTTTCGGAGGGAAGCTGGTGCCAGCAGCCAGGGAAAGGAAGGCCTATTCTTGCACGAATCTTTGTGCATTGGGCCTCTAGTATAAGTTATAATGTTTATCTTTTAAGTAATAAGTGTGTTAGTTTGCTATGGCTGTCATAACAAAATGTCACACTCTGGGTTGCTAAACAACAGAAATGTAATTTTTTTAGTGTGGAAGCTAGAAGTCCAAAATCAATGTCAACCAGTTTGGTGTCTTCTGAGGTCATCCTAGCTGGCAGATAGCCACCTTTATACTGTGGGCACACTTTTTTTTTCTCTTTGAGCACGTACATCTTATGTCTCTGTATGTCCAATTCCCTCTTCTTATAATGATACCAATCAGATTGAATTTGGGTACCCTCTAATGGCTAAATTTAACTTAATCATCTTTTTAAGCCCCTATTTTCAAATATAATTACTTTCTGTGGTACTTCAAGTTCAAGCTTCAACATATCGTTTTAGGGGGACACAATTCAGACTACAACAATAAATATCACTTTCTCAAGGAAAATGTTTCCCAACAGACTACGTCCGATCCTTCTGTTATATGTTCTTAAGTAACCTCTCATTGTGTATCACTTAGCACAGTTGTATTTAAACAAACACTTAGCTTTTTAATCTCTGTTAGGTTGATGCAACTAACTATATTATCACTCTGTGCCTACCTCCTCACATATGCCTTGTACTTGATAAAAGTTCAGTCAATATTACTTGAATGAACAAATTGTACTTGTAATTAATATAATTTTCATTTATATTGTAATAGAGGCCTGATGCACAAAGATTCGTTTAAGAATAGGCCTTCCTTCCCCTGGCTGCGGGCACCGGCTTCCCTCTGGCACCCGGGACCCAGGCCTTTTCTCTTGCTGCTGCCTCCCGCCTTCACTCTGGGCTGGTGCAGCCTTCTGTCCTTTCTCCAGACCAGAGCCACCTCCTGCCTTTGCTCCAGGCCGGAGCCACCTCCTGCCTTCCCTCCTGCTGGCTCCGTGGCCACTGCCAAGAGGCTGGCCCTCACCAGCTGGCCAGGGATTGCTGGAGGCTTGGCTTCCTTCATCACCCCAGCGACGAAGGAAGCCAAGCATCCCGCCCAATCCGGCTGGCTCCATGGCTCCGGCCGGCTCCGCCATCTTTGTGGCTATGGGCACCGCCATCTTTGTCGCAGAGTGATGGTTAATTTGAATATTACCCTTTTATTTCTGTAGATTTTAACAATTATTTCTCATCTGTAATATCATTTGATCTTCAGATAAGACCTATACTATTACTCCATTAGTTATATAAAGAAGGAAAACTTATATTTAATAACATAACTAAAGTAAGTCATTTGAGGATTTCTGTTAGTTAGATATTTGAACCTGAATTTCTGAATCCAAATACCACATTCATTTTTTCTAAAATAGCATTTAACAATTCTAAAGTTGAACTTACTAGGGAGCTGGCATAGAAAATTACATTGCAGTGACAAAGACAACACAAGTAACAAAAAAACAAATGGGAAAAAAAAAACAGCAAAAGGAAAAGAAACAAAAACAACATAAATAGTGAATCTAGCTGAGGAAGTACCTGTGGGATAAGAAATAAAAATATTAGAGCAAGGAATTAAAGTAATAAAGTCATCACTGTTGATTGCTCAAATTGTAGTGTATGCAAATGAGAAATACAATAGCACCTGTTTCAATGTAGAGGGCATATCAGTTGAGGGAGTGATTCATCTCAGTTTATACACATGTTTTAGAAAAACAAACCTCAGAGGGAATGTTGGGTGGCGGTGCGGTCTGAGGTCCCCCATAAAGCTCTACTGGATGGGGGGGTGCAGCCTGAGGTCCCCCATCAAGCCCTGCTGGGCAGGGGACACAGTCTCAGGTTCCCTGGCCCGGTGTCATGCAGCCTCAGGTCCCTGCTGACCACATGTTACAGCTCATTACAGGAACCCAGCCTCTGCTTGTGGGCACCGCCATCTTGTGTTACGGGAACCCCGCCTCTGCTGTGGGCGCAACCATCTTGTGACGGCGTGAGGGTGTGAGGGTTAATTTGCATATTACCTCTTTCTTACATGGGACTCTTAGTTAAGATTAAAAAGCTTTTGTGAATCCAATAGATATTTTACAAAAAATAACTCAAGTAAGAAAAACAAGACAGCTGTAACAGATCAAATACATAGGCTAAAACTATTGATTGTTGGCTACCTGTTTTGATGGTTATATCAGTTGTCAAAGTAATCCCAGGGTCTTTTTATAGAAACTTTATATTTGCTTTTCTGCTCAGAGAGATGCTCTGAACCCTTAATATAATGGCATTCTTCCAATAAAATTTAAGGTGAATGAAACAAAACAAAGAATTACAGGTTGTCAAATAAAGCTGGCATTCTATCTTTGTTTTTATAGTGAAAATTACCGTTTTGGAGAACTTGCTATCCCTTTGACCACACATGCAATTCAAGAGTTTTCTTGCAGTCCTGTCAGATACCATGCATATTTGTAATGATATCATGGAGCTTTAACACAGATATAAAGCCCTAATAATAAACATACATACATATAAGATGGGGAGATAATACATTTTGATGTCACTTTTGTTTTATCTTCTCTGTTAATAGTAAATAGTTTTTCTATTAGTAGATAACCCATATGTTATTAGAAAATTTTGTAGCTCCATTTTTCTGATAGCCATCTCTCCAGCCCCTGTCCATCCTTAAATAATGATCTATTCTCTGAATTTCATGTTAAATTCAGTGAAAAGGTTTTCAGTGCATGTTTTTTACTTCCATCTGAACCTAGTTCACATGTGTCTGACTTGTTTTTGAGGGAGTCTTGCTTATATGAAAATAATTACTTTTTCATCTAACGTTAACCATTGTACAGCAATTTAATCTTGGCATATTAGGGCTGGGTTTGCTAGGGCTGCTATAATAAAGGATGTGGCTTAACACAACAGGCATTTATTCTCTCACAGTTCTGGAGGAAAGAAGCTTTAAAAAAGGTGTTTGCAGGTCCACATTTCTTTCACAGCCTCTAGGTATGGATTCTTGCTTGCCGCTTCCAGCTTCTAATAGTCCCAAGCATTCCTTGGCTTGTGGTAGCATCACTTAGTCTACCTCAGTCTTCACCAGCTGATCTTCTGCATCAGTGTCTTCAATGGTGTTCTCTCTGAATATGTTTCCATCCCATTTTCCCTTTTCTTATAGGAACCTCAATCATATTTGATTAGGTCCCACACAAGTGACCTCATCTTAACTTGATAACATCAGCAATGAGCTTGTTTCCAAAAGAAGTCACATTTACAGTTTTCAGAGGTTAGGCCATTAACATATCTCTTTGGAAGATTTAATTTAACTCATAACACTTGTTTTATATAGTTTGTTTGTAGATATAATTTCATTATGCTATTAAAACATATGGCAAGCCCTCGTCAGCTTGGCTCAGTGGATAGAGCGTTGGCCTGTGGACTGATGGGTCCCGGGTTGGGGGCTCAATCTCCAGTGTGGGGCGTGCAAGAGTAGGCCGCCAATCAATGATTCTCTCTCATCATTGGTGTTTCTATCTCTCCCTCTCCTTTCCTCTCTGAAATTAATAAAAAATATATTTTTAAAAAAACATATGGCAAAATATTCTATGTATTTCATTTTCATTTAATATATCATTTTTTTGAAGAATGGCTTTGATTCAAATATATACATTAATGTTTTTGCATAAGTACAATATAGTTATAGTTTTAAGGATCAAAACATATAACCAATACTAATATGAGCAATTTCTGAGCTGAATGTCACTTTATTTAATTCATATTTTAGAAGAAAAACCCTGCAGAGGATACTGTGACGTACATTTGGTTATAAAATTAAAAAAGGTAAAATTATTAGATGATTTTGTGTGTGGGCACCCATTCTATCAAATGATAACAAAGATTAATATATGAATTCTAGTACGGTATTTTTCTTTTGTTTAAGAGATTTTTTTTCTGATTAATATTCTCCTGTAACACTTTACTTCTGTATTCTCTAGTTATAACTAAATGACCCCTGGGAAACTGAGAACTCACAAGGTCCAAGTATCATATAACTAATTAACACATCATGATTGCTTTGTAGGTTTGCAAAAGCAGCTGCAGTTGGGGAAGTAAAGTACTTATAGTTTAGTCATAAGTGTCCTAGTTTAAATCTGCTTTGTAAATAGGCTAGAGTCTAAATTTAATAATTTAATTTAATAATAATTTTTGCCGTATTGTTACTAGGGCAACTGTTAACATTTAAGATGAAAAACTGATGAAAATAATTTCCATTGCTCAACTTTATTTGGTTATTTTTTCTTGCCTGAACTTAATACTAATAGCAGCTAATATTTCTTCTAATTTGAATATGTGCTAAAGCTATTCTAACTTACTCTCAAAAGAAGTCTAGGAGGTATGTGCTATTATTATCTTCATTTCATGATCTTCACATTGTCAGTTTTAAAATTTTACACTGAGTAATAGATGTTAAGAAATTTATATTTACACAGCTAATAAGTATGGGAGTACAGTCTTTTTAAATGATGTAGCCTACTTCTTTTACCAGATTACTGTTTGATTTTTAGCAAAATTTTTTATCTTTGGCCTTAACAAATTCATTTATACAAAATTAAATTAAAGGAATACATTAAGTTGCCATATCTTATTTTTCTAGAGACCAAAATTTCTCTTTTAGATGTTAATAAGAATTGTAGGACACATGCACTGTAGTCAAATTTGGAAAATATCGACATCTTTTTCTCAGAGATTAGCTGTGCATATTAGTATCATGTATGAAAATTTCTGTAACAAAAAATATATCTTTCATTTAAAGTAGTTTTCACGACTTTATTTAACCAACATTACTTTTTTTAAAAATGCCATTCTAGTATACATCTATTATAATGGTCAAAATCCAGAACATTGACACCACGAAATGCTGGCCAACGGATTCAAATGCAAACTGGTACAACAACTTTGGAAGATAGTTTGGCAGTTTTTTACAAAACTAAAGCCATCTTGCCAAACAATTCACTAATTGGGATCCTTGATGTTTACCCAAAAGGCATTTAAAACTTATGTTCACACAAAACACTGCACACTGAAGCTTAGAGCAGCTTTACTTATAATTGTCAAAACTTGAAATCAACCACAATGTCTTTCATTCAGTAGGTAAATGGACAAATAAACCATGGGCAAATAATGGAATATTTTTCAGCATTAAAGAGAGAGTGTTCAAGTCATGAAAAGATAATGGAGTACCCTTAATTGCATATTACAAAGTGAAAGAACCTAATAATGAAAAAGCTAAATACTATATAATTCAAATTTTAAATGACATTGTGAAAAAGGCAGATCAGTAGAGACAGTAAAAAGATCAGTGGTTGCCACTAGTTGGGGGTCAGGGGAGATGAATAGATAGAGTGCAGAGGATTTTCATGTCAGTGAAAGTATGATATTTTTTTTGACATTTTAAAAACGTTTATTGAGGTAAAATTTTCATACATAAGTTTATAGTTTGATGAGTTTTTACAACAGCGTTTATTCACTTCATCGCCATCACAATCAAGGTATAGACATTTCATCACCCCTGAAGCTCCCCTGTGCCCTTATGTGGTGACTGGCCTTCCCCCTTCACTGGCCCCTGACTGTTAAGGATGTGTCTCTGTTCATATAGTTCTGCCTTTCCTGGAATGTCACAGAAATAGAATTATACAGGATGCAATAGATATTTTAAAGTACACTTCAATTCCTCCACTGCAGTTTAGACACCAGTATTTCTTAATTGATGAGCTTCTATTGTACATGCAGCAAACACTATATAATTAAGGTTATATCTATTTTTCTTTGTTATCTGGATGAGAAATTAAAAGTTTGTTGTACTGTTGTCTATATTGATACATTAAAAAAGTATGATATTTTTAATGGTATATACATGTCATTATTCATTTCTTCAAACCTACTGAATTTACAACATCAAGTGGAATCGAGATACAAACGATGGGCTTTACATGATTATGACATGTCAATACAGATTCATCAGTTGTAAAAAATGCCCCACCTTACTTGGGTATGTTGATAATGAGGGAGACTATGCCTGTGTGTGCATGGCATATATTGGAAATCTCTGTACCATCCATTCAAATTTGCTGTTAACTGCTCTAAAAGTAGTCCATTAAAAAATCAGATAAAACATATCTTCCCCATGGGAAAGGGGGAATACCTACTGATAAAATGTATTCTGAAGACATAGTTTGGGAAATTCTGAATTTAGATTCTCTATAGCTTTGTTAATCTCTAAAAATCCAATTGTCTAGTATTTTAAAGAAGACAATTTTCTCTTATTGACAGCCTCTAGATATGTATGTATATTTTTTAAATTTTTTCCAAGTTTTCAGGATCAATCTTTTGTTTTTATTTCAATATTGTAAATCCTATTTGGGATGCTCCTTCCTTCACACACACACACATCAAAACAAAGTGTATTTTCATCATCTTAAGAAATTCCATTCACTATCTATTATTGGGTAGGATGATTTAAAATTTAGCTTCATATAAAGTACTAGAGGCCCGGTGCATGAAAATTCATGCACTGAAGTGGGTGTTCCC
This sequence comes from Myotis daubentonii, assembly GCF_963259705.1. NCBI lineage: Eukaryota > Metazoa > Chordata > Mammalia > Chiroptera > Vespertilionidae > Myotis > Myotis daubentonii. Next base: position 170,850,016 of record NC_081840.1, on the reverse strand, counting down.
TCAGCCCGGCCTGCCCCCCTCATAGTCCAGGAGCCCTAGAGGCAGGAGGCGACCCAGTAATCAGGGGAAGGTGACGCCCTCATCACACTTCTGCTGCTGCCACTGCCGGCAGCGCAAGCCTCGGCCGGGGCTGGTTACCTGAGCCTGGGGCGGCCCTGGGCAGCTTGACAGCTGCCATCCGAGGCTTGCTTGTGCCTTGGGCTGGCCCTGTCTGGCTAGGGGGCTTAGGAGACTGGGGGACTCTGAAGGCACGCGGGTGGCAAGGCCGGGCTTGCTTGGAAGTGTGCCTGGACTTGCCACGCGCCTGCCATCTCCGTAGGGCTGAGGGGACTGGGCACTGCCATCTTGTGACTGTGGTTGCTGCCATGTTTGAGGGTAGAACAGTCAATTAGCATATTCCCTCCTTATTGGCTGTGGGTTCTACCATCTTTGCAATAGCATGAGGGTCAATTAGCATATTCCCTCTTTATTAGATAGGATTTCATAAAAGAACTAGAAAATCTCTTATACAAAAAATTTCTAGCAGAACCGGTTTGGCTCAATGGATAGAGCGTCAGCCTGCGGACTGAAGGGTCCCAGGTTCGATTCCGGTCAAGGGCATGTACCTTGGTTGCGGGCACATCCCCCGTAAGGGGCGTGCAGGAGGCAGCTGATCGATTTCTCTCATTGATGTTTCTAACTCTCTATCTCTCTCCCTTCTTCTCTGTAAAAAGTCAATAAAATATATTTTACAAAAAGCCGAAACCGGTTTGGCTCAGTGGATAGACCATCGGCCTGTGGACTGAAAGGTCCCAGGTTCGATTCCGGTCAAGGGCATGTACCTGGGTTGCGGGCATATATCCCCAGTAGGAGATGTGCAGGAGGCAGCTGATCGATGTTTCTCTCTCATCGATGTTTCTAACTCTCTATCTCTCTCCCTTCTTCCTCTCTGTAAAAAGTCAATAAAATATATCTTAAAAAAAAAATTTCTAATATATGAACATTTGTGACTTGCTGATTATGTTACTCTATCTATATAAAGGACTATATGAAATGAAGCCATGCAATAATAACATAATTTTTGCCTATCACTTCAAACCTAACTTAGATGCTCTTCTTCCAAACTTCATCGAACCATCTGCTGATTCCTCTCCTAGCACATATTTTGTTTAATAATCACTATTTATTTGTCTGCCTCCACTATTAGGCTATATTTTCCTTTTAAATTATACTAAGAATTAGGCATGACTACTAAAAACTCAAATATATAAGGCCCTCTTATATGTACTCAAGTATAGTTTAAGATAATAATAATGATTATTTTCACAGCATTGTGTAATTTACAAAATTATTTTGCTAATCATATTTTATTTGATCTTTGAAAAATTCTGCATTTTGCAGATAAGTAAAAGACTTAAGGGACTCTGAATGGAAGAAATCATTATTGTAATTTAAATTGATATATAATATTTAGATAGTCAAAGAGCAAAGGTGAACTCATTTCAGGAACAACAATAAGCATGAGTAAATGGTCAGAGATAAGAATAACTATGATACATGTGAGACATTCAGGCATTCTTTTACTTAGAATGTGGAATTTGAAAGCAATGTATCCTTTATTTATTACCTGTAGAACCAATTATTTTTTCTTTAGCAGTTATAAAAGCTCATTTTTTCTGCACATGCATTCAATCTACATTTCATATTATATGATCAGGTCTCAATATATGTAATTGCCATAAATGTTTAATATCAAATTTACTTTCATTTCATAAGCTCCTGAGGACTCAATTATCAGGTTCATCTGCAATGGGAGTTTATTTTTTGTGAGTTATCTGTGTATTGTGCATACAGATGAAGTATACTATTTGCTTATTTGTCAGAAGACATACAGGAGAAACAATTTTTAGGCAACATAGGTGTTGATTAAAGGTGCTACCCATTTTTATACTTTTAGAATATTTTCTTTCAATAATGAACATTATAAATGTGATATTCAAAAATTTTACAAACACTATCTTCATAGGCAAAGAAAAAAAATTTAAGAAACAGATAAGATAAGCAATTGTAACTAAAATATTTCTAAAATTAGTAATATGTGAAGATATATACAGATAATAATAGCCATAATATTATGATAGAAATATAAAGAAGTTGCAAAATAGATGGTTATGAGACATGAGACAATTAATTACTATATACATACACAAAAAACTCTGTAATTATAAATGAATGGAGACATTGATATGATATATTGTATATGAGTGTATAGATAGGAGTAATAAGATAAAAGAAATTTGCATGGGAACTATATCACTTCAAGTTCTCTTTTAAATAAACTTTTTTTTCCTTGTACTTTTGTTTAAGTACTTAAAAATTGTGTGTGTGTGTGCCTGTGTGTGTATTGTGTATTATTATATGGGTAGCAGCTTAAAATGAAATATCTTAAATATTATGGTAGGCAGAATAATGGCCCCCAATATGTTTATATTTTAATCCTTAAAAACCTATTAACATGTTACCTACAAGCAAAGGGATTTTTCAGGTAGAATTAAATGAAAGATTTGCCCAAATTATCTGAGAGGGGAGACTATAATCACACGAATCCTTTTAAGATGGAAACAAAGGTGTCAGAGCAGGAGAGAAATCTGAAGATGCTACACTGCTGTCTATGAAGATGGAGGAAAGGCCATGAGCCAAGGGATGTAGGTGGTCTCTAGATTCTGGAAAAATCAAGGACACAGATTCTCCTCTAGAGTTTCCAGGAAGAATGCATCTCTGCTGAAACATTGGTTTTAGCCTCATAGGATGCATTTTGAATTACTGGCCTCTACAATGTAAGATAATACTTTAGATTATTTAAGCCACTGTTTTTGTGGTAATCTGTTATAGCATCAGTGGGAATCCTCTGCCCATTTTTAAAGTCTTTTTATTTTATATTTTAAATATATTTTATTGATTTTTTACAGAGAGGAAGGGAGCAGGATAGAGAGTTAGAAACCTCAATCAGAGAGGAACATCGATCAGCTGCCTCCTGCACACTCCCTACTGGGGATATGCCTGCAACCCAGGTACATGCCCATGACCAGAATCGAACCTGGGACCCTTCAGTCCGCAGGCGGACACTCTAACCACTGAGCAAAACTGGTTAGGGCTGCTCATGTTTAATTGGATTATTTATTTGGTCTTGAGTTGCATTCTTTATATAGAAAAACCCTAAAGACTCCACCAAAACTCTATTAGAAACAGTAAACACAATAAAGTTGCAGGATACAAAATCAATGTACTAAAATCCATTGCAATGGATTTCAGGAAAAGAAATGAGAAACAGGGTTTTTTTGCAATTAAAAAAAATAATAATAAAGTACCTAGGAAAAAGACTTAAAGGAAGTGCAGGACCTCTATACTGAGAACTATAAAGCATTATTAAAAAGAGATTGAAGCCCTTATTGGTTTGGCTCAGTGGATAGAGTGTCAGCCTGCAAACTGAAGGGTCCCAGGTTCGATTCCGGTCATGGGCATGTACCTTGGTTGCGGGCACATCCCCAGTGGTGGGTGTGCGGGAGACAGCTGATCAATGTTTTTCTCTCATCGATGTTTCTAACTCTCTATCCATCTCCCTTCCCCTGTGTAAAAAAAAAAAAAAATCAATAAAATGCATTTCAAAAAAAAAAGATTGAAAAATACGAAATGAAAAGGAAAGATATTCCATGTTCATGGATATTGGAAGAATCAACATTTTTTAAAATGTCCAGATTACCCAAAACAATATACAAGTTTAAAGCGATGCCTATCAAAATCCCAATATTTAAAAAAATAAATAGACCACAATACCATCATTTTGTGTAGAATTACAGAAGACCATGAATAGACAAAGTAATCCTAAGAAAAATAAACAAAGTTGAAGATATCATACTCCTTGACTTCAAATTATACTATAAAGCAATAATAATCAAAACAGCATGTCATGGGCAGTAGAACAGGCACACAGACCAAAGGAACAGAATTGAGAAACCAGGAATAAACCCATATGAATATGGGCAAATTATTTTTGACAAAGGAGCCAAAATTTGCAACAGAGAAAGGAAACCCTCTTCAATAAATGGTGTGTGGAAAATTGAAAAGCCACAAGCAAAATAATGAAACTAGGCTACAATTTGGCCCCATATACAAAAATCAACTCAAAATGAAAAAAAGATATAAGTATAAGATCTGAAACAATAGAAAACATAGGTACTAAATTTATAGACCTTGGTCTTAGAGAAGATTTTGTGAATTGAGCAAAAGGAAGTGAAGGCAAAAATAACTGAATGGGATTATATCAAACTAAAAAGCTTATATACAGCCAAAGAAACCAACAACAAAACAAAAAGGCAACCAACCCATTGGGAAAATATATTCGCAAGCAGCAGCTGTGACAAGGAGTTTATATCCAAAATATATAAAGAACTCAACCAAGTCAAACTAGAATTTTTTATTTGGCCATAAGATCAGCATAGAGAATTATACTGCTTTCACTTTACACAAATAATGTTAGAATATAAATAGACATCTTTAGGGGATGGATAATTTCAGACATGATTTTTGTAAAAAGCAACTTTTATTCTGGAAGAAATTTTAATGTCAAAGGTAGCTAAAATTCTTATCACTTTTTACTGCTTTCCTTTTGTAAAATGTAAGTTTAAAAACAGGGCCAAACCTGTACAAATGAACTAAATGACCAACGTTCTATCTTTTTTAAAAAATTAAATCTTTATTGTTCAGATTATTACATTAGTTACTCTTTTTTCCCACCATAACTCCCCTCAACCAAGTTCCCACCCCACCCTCCACCCTCACTCCCCACCCACTGTCCTCATCCATAGGTGCACAATTATTGTCCAATCTCTTCCCTCACCCCCACACCCTTCCCCCCCCCCCAAGAATAGTCAGTCCATTCCCTTTCTATGTCCCTGATTCTATTACAATCACCAGTTCATACTGTTCATCAGATAATTTATTCACTTGATTCTTAGATTCACTTGTTGATAAATGTGTATTTGTTGTTCATAATTTCTATCTTTACCTTTTTCTTCTTCTTCCTCTTCTTAAAGGATACCTTTCAGCATTTCATATAATACTGGTTTGGTGGTGATGAACTCCTTTAGCTTTTCCTTATCTGTGAAGCTCTTTATCTGACCTTCAATTCTGAATGATAGCTTTGCTGGATAAAGTAGTCTTGGTTGTAGGTTCTTGGTATTCATCACTTTGAATATTTCTTGCTACTCCCTTCTGGCCTGCAAAGTTTCTGTTGAGAAATCAGCTGACAGTCGTATGGGTACTCCCTTGTAGGTAAATGAGTTTCTTTCTCTTGCTGCTTTTAGGATTCTCTCTTTGTCTTTTGCTCTTGGCATTTTAATTATGATGTGTCTTGGTGTGGTCCTCTTTGGATTCCTTTTGTTTGGGGTTCTCTTCACTTCCTGGACTTTTAAGTCTATTTCTTTCACCAGGTAGGGGAAGTTTTCTGTCATTATTTCTTCAAATAGGTTTTCAATGTCTTGCTCTCTCTCTTCTTCTGGCACCCCTATAATTCGGATGTTGGTATGCTTGAAGCTGTCCCAGAGGCTCCTTAAACTATCTTCGTATTTTTGGATTCTTTTTTCATTTTGCTTTTTTGGTTGGGTGTTTTTTGCTTCTACGTATTTCAAATCTTTGACTTGATTCTTGCGACCCTCTGGTCTGCTGTTGGGAGTCTGTAAATTCTTTATTTCAGTCAGTGTATGCTTAATTTCTAGTTGGTTCTTCATCACAACTTCGAGGGTTTCACCAGTCTTCTTGAGGATCTCACTACATTTATCGGCGGTCTCACCAGTCTTTTTGAGGGCCTTATTAAACTTGTCAGTGGCTTAATCTAGACATTTCTTTAAAGACCTTAAAAGTGTGGTTTTGAACTCTATATCCAACAGTTTGCTTTCCTCCAATTCTGTCGTTTGTGTCCTGTTTCTTTGTCTCGGCATTTTTTATGCTTCACTGTGTAGATAGAGTGCATTTCTGTGCTAAGTGTCCCAATTTCTTGAGGTAGACACTCTTGGTGCACCCCCTTGTGGGCTTTGTGCACAGTCTTGTTGTAATTAAGCCTTGATTGTTGTAGTTATCACTGTGAGAAATTGACCTCCAGGCCAATTGGCTGTTAGCATCAGCTGTGTCTGCAGTGGGAGAACTTCTGTGCTGGAGACACCCCTCTGGGGCTAGACTTGCTTCAATGGGGCTTTGGTGCTCACTGAGTCTGCCCCCTGAGTGTGTCTTTTATGGTTCCATGGAGCTGCAAACTGGATCGTCCCACTCTGACCTCTGGGCTTCCTGGCTCCTTGATCTCTATGGAGGTGCTAATCTAGCCTTTGCCTGAGGCTATCCAGCAAAAGTATCCATGCAGGGCTTGGGTGGGACAGGTCCCATAGGATCAACAGGGCAGGGTTAGTAATTATTGCTGCTCTCCTTCTTGCCCTCAGAGGCTCTGCTTCTCAGTGTCCCAGTAATCGCTGCAAGCCCCACGGAGAGAAAGCTGCCTTAGGGTTCTGAGCAATGCCAGACAGTCCCGCTTCTCCCGTATGAGTCTGGGTCCCTAGAGACTCACCGAAACTGGAGCTCAGAGCCTGAGACTCCCTCCCTATTGAAAACGACAACCACGCCCTCAGCCGCCAGCCCGCTCTGCATGCACTCTGCATCTTAGTATTTTACTTCAGCACTGCACCTCCTAGTCTCGGTATGCTATTCTCTTTCCTCCTAGTTGTAGAACTTCCACTCAGCCAGCCTTCCTGTGGTTCTGGATGATGTCCGTTCCGTCTTTTAGTTGTATTTTTGAAGTGGTTATTCGAGGCAGCAAACTCAGGTGTTTACCTATGCCGCCATCTTGGTTTCTCCAATGTTCTATCTTGTGTCTCCATTATACACACTATTCTTTTGAGGTTTCAGAATATGAAATTTTTAACTACTCTAATCCAGAAAATAATCACACATGCTAATAGAGATAAATTCTGTGAATGATTGTGAAATTACTTTCATTCTTCCACATTGACCAACACTTAGAAATTTACATTCAAGGTTGGGTAGAGTAAAATATTTTGAGACAATATTTATTCTAGAAAAGATGACAGAAAAAAAGTGAATCACCAAAAGGCTATTTTAGTTGGGATCATTTGGTCAAATGTACAAAGCAAATAGAATGTCAAAGTGAATTTTTCTTAATTTCAGCAATATTTTGCAAATGTATCCCATGTTAGAATAGTTGCAGAAATGACTCCATCATTTCTGCCAAAATATTAATATAATATTTTGTTAAATTGTCTTCTAAGGAAACATAATATTGCATTAATAGTTTCTTATTCATGCCCTTTAGGGTGAGTATTTTGAGAGACAGCATTCATTAGTACATAGAATTAAGAAGTCTTAGTTTTCTTGGCTAAGACTTTAACCCAATGTACAAAATAAAATAAACTTTAATTGAACCTTAGCAGTGTAAAAATAATCAGCAATAAATTAGAGATGAATAAATAATTCTGACGAGTTGGAGCCCACTCAACAACACGTAACACACACACACACACACACACACACACTCACACACTCACTCTATTCTTGACTAACAATACAGCAAATTTACTACAGAGGCATATGGAACAAAATTTGTTAAAATCCCAACTAATCTATAAATCAGTTTAGTGCATATTGCATAATAAATGCAGAAATTTGTGAAATATAATATTGAATATGCATTTAACATTTGTGGGCCACTTTTCAAAATAACTTGATTAGCTCTCTTAATTATTTCAGGAAATCCTAGATTCTTAGATTGGAAGGAAACCTCCAAATTGTTATTGCAGTCTAAATTACAGCATTCCCTTTAGCACTCTTCCTGATAAATGCTCAATCCAACCTCAATTTGAGCAATTTCATGAATAATCTCTTCCTGTATACCATATTATGCAACAGTAGAGAAATAGGGTAAAACTGGATATTCTTTTGAACTTAAAAAGAGAGATCAAGGGAAAAAAGCGTATTTATGTCAATGGGGAACTAGAAAAGGTCTTTGGAAATCATTTCAATTTGTTTATTCTTTATAATGTTTGTATTATATAATATATATTAATTATACTTCAGTTCTAGAAATTTATATTATTAATGACATATTAGAGATGTGCACAGATATTAAGATATAAAGATTATCACCACAGACTTTCTAGTAATTAAACATTTGAACAACATAAACATTATTGTCCCCAGTGTGGGAAATGCAAGAGGCATCTGATCAATGATTCTCATCACTGATGTTTCTATCTGTCTCTCAGTTTTCCTTTCTATGGGAAATAAAAATATATGTGATTTTAAAAAGAAGTTTGAGCAATATAATTGTTCCAAGAACTTGTCCCATTTAAAGTCATTATGTTTTAGAATACCACTATAGTTTGAGTAGGACAAACTGTTGACAATTAAGAACAATTACAGTGAGATAAAAGAGGTATCAAGCTGAAACCGGTTTGGCTCAGTGGATAGAGCATCAGCCTGTGGACTGAAAGGTCCCAGGTTCGATTCCGGTCAAGGGCATGTACCTGGGTTGCGGGCACATCCCCAGTAGGAGATGTGCAGGAGGCAACTGATCGATGCTTCTCTCTCATAGATGTTTCTAGCTCTCTATCTCTCTCCCTTCCTCTCTGTAAAAAATCAATAAAAAATATATATAAAAAAAGAGGTATCAAAAGGTGCTAATATAATTGAACAAAAGTTTAATAAGCTTTTAAAAGCTATAAAGAATTAAACAGCAGATTTAAAGTAGTGATTTACTTCTTTATGGGTAAGTATATATTTTAAATATGCCTTATATGTCAGATGCAGTCATCTTAAAGAAACGCTCATTTGCCAAACTTTCATTCCCTGAACATGCCCTTTATTGCCTAAAATATTCTATATGTTAAAAATGACATATTGCAGCAAGCCTGCACCTTGGAATATCTGCACAATTTCCACGTGAATGCAAATGAAATTATTTTTAACATAGTTTATTGCGTAGGTTGTAGGTTGATTTTCAAATGTCTATGCCTGAAGGGAAGTAGTTATTCATTATCAGTAAGTGAAATAAATGTTAGTTTAGACATTTTAAAATAAGTCAGTTTGACTTACCATTGTGATGTAGATTGCAAAAATATTCTTATACAATGTAAATGATATGTCAAGTATTATAAATCAAAAACACCATAACATATTTAATAAAAAATATTTCCATGGGAGAAGTATGATTTTGGTGATAGAAGCTCTGTCCCCTGCATAAATGGAAAGGTATTTGGATTAAAAACTTACAGAAATAAATGGATGTAACCATGAATACATAAATATAAAGTCAAGTTCATTTTAATTAGAGTATTACACTGTGATTTTATATAAAATATTTAATAGAAATTATCAAGTTAGCATAACCCCTCAATTTTACTGAGACAGCTTTATGTGATGGTTTCTGTTTTTTTATCCAAGTAGAATTATATATATTGATGATAAGATCACTAGCATGTGGTGAATAAAAACTTGATTTATGTTGTGCAGGTACAGCAGTCTTTATAAACAATCTTCCAACCTGATACAGAAAGTGTCTATAATTCTGGCATGTTTGACATTCCCATTCAGCACAACAACGTGCTGACATGTACTTAATTTGCTACTTCTTGAAGGTGTTGCTTGAAGTTCCTTTCTATTTGACAGGTGTCTGACAGTTCAGCCTCACTCAGAGCTTAACAAAATGGGAAAAGAATGCATTATCTAAACCCAGACGGAATATCCATTTTATGTCATTTGATGACTTTGATCATGTCCAGAACTAAACTCAGTTCCTTTAAATATTGACTAAGGTGCACCTTTTACTTTTTTTTTTTTATTGTTTGGCTTTTTGGATATGTGTATACTTTTACCTTTCCATTGGGCTCTTTTCTTGAAAAGGTAAACCCTGTGCCTTGTAGTTCTCAAGCTGTAACTGATGAGTGAAATACGGACATGTGAAATGAATTAAATAAAAAATACATCTGGTTCCCCACCATTTACTTATGTTGGCAAGATGTAAAAAATTCAATACTCACAATACAAACAGTACTCTTAGTGTATGGTATTTTATTTATTTGTTTGTTTATAGTTTATTTTATCCTCACCCAAGGATGTGTTTACTGATTTTAGAGAAGGAGGGCTAAAGAGAGAAACATCGATGTGAAAGACTAGCATTGGTCAGTTGCCTCTTGTATGTGCCCCGACCAGGACTCAAACCTGCAACCTAGGTCTGTGCCCTGACCAGGTATTAAAGCCACACCTTTTGGAGTACAGTATAATGCTCCAACCAGCCAAGCCACCTGGGCAGGGCTTTTTGAAAAATTATTTTTATTGATTTCAGAGAGGAAGGGAGAGTGAGAGATAGAAACACCAATGATGAGAGAAAATCATTGATCGGCTGCCTCCCACATGCCTCCCACCAGGGACTGAGCCTGCAACCTGGGCATGTGCCATGACCAGGAATGGAACTATGTATGACTTATGGTTCATAGGTAAATGCTCAACCACTGAGCCATGCCAGCCGGGTACCAGGGCTTTAAAAAATTTTTAATATATATATATATATATATATATATATATATATATATATATATATATATATTGGATATTGTTTTTGTCTTGAGTACATGTTTATATCCATGCAGGCTTCTCAGTCTTCTCTTTTAGGTATTCATTACGATGGAAATTTATGTATAAATACAAACTTTTAAACATGGGAGCATATGATTTTGTTTAAAATCAGGCAAAAGCATATAATACATCAGGGCTGCTGAGGTAAAGTAACTGATATGCCACTGAATTTCTAAAGGAAACAGACATTCTTCAGTGAAAATCTGTTTAGCTCAACATATATGTGAGATGTGCAAGTACTTTGGCATCACATTAAAGCTTATTTGTAACTGACCCCAGCATATATTTCCAGCTTAATTAATCTGCATTTATCCTATGAATCCTTTTGCCTACTCATTTATTCTTAAACAGTATAAGGACAGTTCCTGTGATAAATCCATTTCCAGAAATTTGTTCTTGTTCCCCTTTATCTCAAACACACACACACACACACACACACACACACACACACTCAAAAAATTAATTCTATTCTTAGAGAACTAACTCATGGTCTGAAAACATTTTATTGATTATTTCACCCATTGGTGCAGGACTAGTTATTTCTTCTATTCCTTGGGACACATTTTGTATTATCACCTTGTATTATTGCTCCTTGACCTTCTAGATTAAGTCTCCTGTTCCTTTTGGTGTGTATAATAGTTAAAGGCCTATTGGGAGGCAGAAACCACACTGTAATTTGAACGGGAAAGTTTAATAAGCAGAATAAATAGATATAACAGAGTACTGGAGTGATTGATGAAGGGTTGACTAGTAGTAATTAAAGAGTTCTGCGAGATATAGGCATAGTCGATATAAAGAGCAGCTACTGCCTCTAGAGCTGATATGCTGCGCCCAAGGAAGAAATCTACCCCTTCAATCCCAACCAAGGCTGACAGCTAGACTTCACTGGAGATGACAGAGCCATGGCTCACTAGGTCGCGGAGATGTCACTGGTGTGCTTGGCCAGCAGCATGTGCTAGAAATGCTCTTTCTGAGGTACTAGAGAAGCCAGCCCTAGGGTCCTAACTAGCAGCACTCCTCTCCATCCAACAAACCAAACGACAACTAAAGCCATCCAAGGAGGTGCCAGCATTCCACACCGTACATCAGAAGGGCTAATGGACATAGTCATCTACAAGATATATGTTGGTAATCATGGCAAAATGACTCAGAGGGATACTGGAGTCACTGTTCACTGGAGGATACCTCATTGGGCACACTAGATTACAAAGTCATGGTACGAGGATTTAGAGGAAGCCATCTACAGAAAGTTGCCAGGTCTTGAAACTGATTTTTTTTATTTTTTATTTTTTTTAATCTTCATTGTTCAGAATATTACAGATGTTCCTCTTTTTCCCCCATAGCTCCCCTCCTCTTGGTTCCCACCCCACTCCAACCCCCCCCCCCCCGCACTGACCTCATCCATAGGTGTAAGCTCTTTGTCCAATCTCTTCCTGCACCCCCTACAACCCCTTCTCCCAGAGAATTGTCAGTCTGCTCCCTTTCCATGCCCCTCATTCTATTACATTCACCAACCTCTTCTGTTCATCAGGTTTTTATTTTTTTAAAATATATTTTATTGATTTTTTACAGAGAAGAAGGGAAAGGGATAGAGTGTTAGAAACATCGATGAGAGAGAAACATCGATCAGCCGCCTCCTGCACACCCTCTACTGGGGATGTGCCCACAACCAAGGTACATGCGCTTGACTGGAATCGAACCCAGGACCCTTCAGTCCGCAGGCTGATGCTCTATCCACTGAGCCAAACCAGTTAGGGCTCATCAGGTTTTTTATTCATTTGATTTTTAGGTCCACTTGTTGATAGATATGTATTTGTTGTCACTTAGTTGTTCATAATTTTATATCTTTACCTTTTTCTTCTTCCTCTTCTTAGAGAATACCCTTCAGCATTTCATATAATACTGGTTTGGTGGTGATGAACTCCTTTAGCTTTTCCTTGTCTGTGAAGCTCTTTATCTGACCTTCAATTCTAAATGATAGCTTTGCTGGGTAGAGTAATCTTGGTTGTAGGTTCTTGGTATTCATCACTTTGTATATTTCTTGCCACTCCCTTCTGGCCTGCATGGTTTCTGTTGAGAAATCAGCTGACAGTCGTATGGGTACTCCCTTGTAGGTAACGAACTGTTTTTCTCTTGCTGCTTTTAAGATTTTCTCTTTGTCTTCTGCCCTTGGCATTTTAATTATGATGTGTCTTGGTGTGGTCCTCTTTAGATTCCTTTTGTTTGGGGTTCTCTGAGTTTCCTGGACTTTTAAGTCTATTTCTTTCACCATGTAGGGGAAGTTTTCTGTCATTATTTCTTCAAATAGGTTTTCAATATCTTGCTCTCTCTCTTCTTTTAGCACCCCCATACTTCAGATATTGGTACGCTTGAAGTTGTCCCAGAGGCTACTTACACTATCTTGATATTTTTGGATTCTTTCTTCTTTTTGTTTTTCTGGTTGGTTGTTTTTTGCTTCTTCATATTTCAAATTTTGACTTGCTTCTTGGGATCCTCTAGTCTACTGTTGAATCTCTGTATATTATTCTTTATTTCATTCATTGTATGCTTAATTTCTGATTGGCCCTTTTTCATATCCTTGAGGGTCTCACTAAATTTCTCAGAGATTTCTAGAAGATTCTTGAGTAACCTTCTAACAGTGGATTTGAACTCTATATTCAGTATTTTGCTTTCATCCATTTCTTTCATTTTTGACTTGTTTCTTTGTCTTCACATTTTGGCTGCTTCCCTATGTTGGTTTCTATGTATTGGGTAGCTGCTAAGTCTCCTTGAGTTGATAGAGTGGCCTTGTGTGTTAGATGTCCAATAGGGCCCAGTGGCTCAGCCTCCCCAATCACTTGAGGTGGATGCTCTTGGTGCACCCCTTTGTAGGGTATTTGCACAGTCTTGTTGTAGTTAACCCGTGATTGCTGTTGGTATCACTGGAAGAAATTGACCTCCAGGCCAATTAGCTGTGATGACCAGCTGCGTGTACACTGGAAGATCTGTTGTGCAGGAGACACCCTTATGTGGCAAGACTTGCTTCAGTGGGGCTTTGGTGCTCACTGAGTCTGCCCCTTGAGTGTGTCTCTTATGGATGTGAAGATTTGTAATCCGGTATGGTCTCACTCTGACCTGGGTACACTGGCTCTTGGATCTCGTGCTGGCACAAGAACAGACTTATGGACCAATGGAACAGAACAGAGAACCCAGAAAATGTTAATAAAGCCAGACTGGGCATGGCTCAGTGGTTGAGCATCGACCTATGAACCAGGAGGTCATGGTTCAATTCCTGGTCAGGGTACATGCCTGGGTTGTTGGCTCGATCCCCAGTGTGGGTTGTGTAAGAGGCAGCCAATCAATGATTCTCTCTCATCATTGATGTTTCTCTCTTTCTCTCCTTCTCCCTTCCTCTCTCTGAAATCAATATAAACATATTTAAAAGATGTTAATAAAAAATATCTTAAATGGCCTAGCCAATTTGGCTCAGTGGATAGAGTGTTGGCCTCCAGACACTCAAAGAGTCCTGGGCTTGATTCCTGTAAAGGACACATACTTTGTTGCAAGTTCCTCCTTTGCCCTGGTCAGGGCTTCTGCAGGAGGTAACCAATGAATTTGTTTGTCTCACATCCATGTTTCTCTTTGTCTTTACTTCTCTCTTCCATTTGTCTTAAAAATCAATGGAAAAACATCCTCAGGTGAGGATTAACAAACAAAGAACAAATCTTAAGTAAATGTTGTCACTTTTGACCATCATATTTTTACTAGAGGCCCAGTGCAAGGAATTTGTGCATGGGGGTAGGGGTGTCCCTCAGCCAGGCCTGCACCCTCTCCAATCCGGGACCCCTCAGGTGATGTCCAACTGCCTCTTCCAATCTGGGACCACTGGCTCCTAACTGCTCACCTGCCCACCTGCCTGCCTCATCGCCCCTAACCCTTCTGCTTGCCTGCCTGCCTGATTGCCCCTAACCCCCTCTGCCTGCCTCATTATCCCTAACCACCTCTGCCTACCTGCTTGATCGCCTCTAACTGCTCACCTACCAGCCTTATCACCCCTAACTGCTACCCTGCTGGCCTGATTGCCCTAACCGCCTCTGCCTTGCCCTGCACCTGGGACCCAGCATTCCCTCCTCCGGCTGGTTGCAAGCACCTGGGACGCGGGCTTTCCTCCCTCTGGCAGGCTGCAGGCACCCAGGAACTGGGCCAGCTTCACCCAGGCTGGCCGCAGCCACAGGGAACCATGGACGGGCGGCTTTGCCTGGGCCGCAGCCGCAGGCGCCCAGGACTGTGGGGCGGGCGGCTTGTCCCTCTCCTGGGCTGCAGGCACAGGTATTGGTGCCTGGGACCACTGGGTGAGCAGCTTGTCCCTCTCCTGGACTGCAGCCTGCCTGGTCCCCATTCCTCTCCCGTGAGCTCATTTGTGCCTGGCTGGTCCCTATTTCCCTCTTGCAAGCTCATTTGTGTCTGTCTGGTCCCTATTCCTCTCTCCCCAGTGTTGAGTGTCTGAGCAGTTCTGGCACGAGGGTGCGAGGGCATGAAGACCATTTTAATATTAGCTCTTTATTATATAGGATAAGTATGATGTGAATGTTATCTCTCATATTTACATGCAAAAATATAGGTCAACATCATATAAAATAACTACACTTCCATAAATGTTCATTCATTTGTGTATGCATGTGTGTAAAGTTGATATCTGGTAAGATTGAACAATCTCCCAATTAGTAAATGAGTTTACTGAAAGTTAGAGGAAATTTATTTTAAACCTCAGAAAGATAAATGGCAAGAACTGACATCAGCTAGTTAAAAATACAAATTTCTACCCTTCAAAGAAAAATGCTGCAAGTTGATTTTCTGTTAATTTAGATTTTTTTTTTTTTACAATTGAACACTATAAATTATTTTACTAATTAGAAACTTGTGGGTATATTGATGCCTGAAATGTCTCAATCTTATTATACTTGAATAGTAATTTTTTAGTCATTTTACTGAATATTTAATTGTCTCTAATTTAGTTGCATTAAAAATTTTACTACTACTGATAAATTAAAGCATGTTTCCTCATCAGTTTGTAGGTGTATATATATAGTGGCTATCTGAAATATAGTCAGGCAAAATAAATGATAGAATTTAGCAAAAAGTTGATATATGGAGAAGGAAAGAGAGTTTATAAATGAAGGTTCGATATTCAAAGGTTTCCAATAATTTAAAAATTTTCTAAGAAAAGATGAGTAAATATGTGATTCTATAAACACTCAGGAGCTTGATTCAGGTAGTCTAGATTCTAATTCTTTATTTTATTTAATTGCTATCTGGAAACAACTTATTTTGTAGACTTAAATACCTCTTCTGTAAAACAGAGATTTTAATAATACTGACTTAGGTGGAGTTTCTGTGGATTTAGTAAAATACTGCACATAAAGCATGCAATTCAGTAGTAGCTGACAGTGATTGACCTGTGTTTAAAAATAAGGATAATAACTTTATGATGAATAAAAAATATTAATTTTAGAGATTGGTAGGGATATAGTGTATCTCTAATTTATATTTCATATATCTCTATTGAGGCATAGAAGTTTGCATGCACCTTCTTCAATGTTGCCACCTTTAACTATTATATTATAAACTAGAACCTGGAGCATGAAATTCCTGTGTGGATAGGGTCCCTAGGCTTGGCTGGCTATCAGGACCAATTGGGGCCTTCCAGCTGCCAGCTGATGCCTTCATTCATTCCCCACCACCCCCTGGTGGTCAGTGTACATCATAGTGAGTGATTGAACTCCCAGTCTCCTGGTTGAACTCTTGAGGGAACAATTTACATATTAAGCTTTTATATATATAGATACAGTGTAAATTCTATCTGACATTTACATATACAATATATGCCATTACCATCAAAGATAACTACATTTACATAAGTATACATTTTGCTTAGTATGTGTGTACATGTGTGAGTATATGTAAAGTTGATTTCTGGTAAGATTGTGTAATCTTTCAAAAATGTTTAAAGATTTGAATGAAGCCTTAATACGAAGTAATTTAGTTTGGATTTAACTTCTTTAATACCCTACCTAGACACATCTAAATTGAATCTAAAATACTTTTTTTTCATTTTATAAGCATTCATTTTTGCATTCATTAATTTGATACCAAAAAACCCAGATCCTTTGCCCTGACTGGTGGCTCAGTTGGTTGGAGTATCGTCCTGTACACCAAAAAGGTTGCAGGTTAAATTCCTCGTCAGGGCACATAACTAAGTTGAAGTTTGGAGCCCTGGTGAGAGGCACTTACTGGAGGCAACCAATCAATATTTCTCAAGTCACATAGATGCTTCTCTCTCTCTTTCTCTCTCTCTCTCTCTCTCTCTCTCTCTCTCTCTCTCAAATAAATAAATATAACCTCAAGTGAGGATAAAAAAAAACAAAAAAAAATAAGAAAAACAGATCTTTCTACGATGATGAACTCCCTAATGTTTTGGGTCTCCTCCCTACACACAGCCCCAAAAAAGACATCCTTAAAGATATTTTTCATATTGCTCCTTCAAATGTAACAGAAAGGCAATACTCCCCTTTTCCATTTTCATGTCACTGGTCCTCAAGCTAACGCAGTCCTGCAAATGAAGCTATCTGGTGGTTCAAAATATGAACAGCTACCTAAGTACTTTTTGCCCATCTCTCATGTTTCACTGCTGGAGAAGTTAAGGGTGATTTGAGTTAGAGATAGAGAAAAGACTCGATTAAGGGCCTCATTGTTGGGTAACACTTTCCTGATTTATTTCCGTTTAATTTGACACAAGCCAGATATAAATAGGAGACGTTTATTTAAATAGCATAACAATAAAATGAAGTGGAAATATCAAAACATAAGAATCCCAATAGAAAAATTTATAAAATACAAAAAAATAATAATTTTATATGGATGACTTAGAGAAAAAAAATGACATTTCTATTTGTAAGCAGAAAGAGTATCAAGACCAAGGTGAGTATAAAGGTATATAAAGATATATTTTCTTCCAAAAAGTTATCAAAAGTAATACCATAAAATCTGTCTATATTATAGGCAACTACAATAAGATATTTTTTCTATTTAATCTCAAGGATATAAGTAAAACTCATGAATTGGTTTCCTGTATAGCCTAAAGTTATCAATCTAATAAACACAATAAATTTAATGGCAAAAACTAACGTAGTAATATGAAAACTTCATGACACTAGTATAACACTAAAATTCACTTCAAACTTAAGTCAGAATAATCATTGCAAATAAAAAGATTTGTATAAATCTTGTAGGAGTAATAATAAATTGACCAAATTAGTGTTCCTAATTGATTCTAGTAGAGGCGAAATTTTTCAAGAAGGACCATGCAGCTTAGAAATAAAGATCCTAAAAAGAGAGTAGAAAACACTATTTGCCTTCTCCTAGTTAATTATGTTTATCCTTTTATTCATCAGCAAATACATGTATTAATGATTTTGTTATCAGATAATATTCAGTTAATGATTTGATTCTGCACATTATACATTCAAAATATTTATTTGAATTAAGACAGAATTTTTCACAATTCTGAGTTTGAGTAAGCCAATTTCCCTGTTTTATTCCAAGTAAGAGTTACATGATCAGTTTTGGATAAAAATTGATGCAATGTTAAACTCTTTTGTGCAAGTCATAAGCAACAGTTTACAGAATTTTA
The DNA here is from genome assembly GCF_963259705.1 of Myotis daubentonii. Lineage (NCBI taxonomy): Eukaryota > Metazoa > Chordata > Mammalia > Chiroptera > Vespertilionidae > Myotis > Myotis daubentonii. Next base: position 170,831,676 of record NC_081840.1, on the reverse strand, counting down.
TTTCTATGAATTCTTTTTTTTTTGCCATACCATATCTAGAATTTGCATCTCAATGGAAATAATTCAGAAGCACTGCATATAAAAAAGGATAACAGAAATGAGTCCAGGGAAAGGCAACCAGCCAGGAATTAGTTTCTGAGTGTTCAAGAGACCAGGTCTATGTTCCCAAGTAGATTCAAGGTTGATGTATAATCAATCAAGAGGGCATGCTTTAAAGAAAGGGAATACAGTAATTTGTCTCATTATCAATTCAAGTCTTACCAATAGAAACCACAATGTATTAAGAGTTATCAATTTCATGTTTATTTTCTCTATGTCTGCTAACAAGGCAATAATTATGGCCTTTTATAGATGATGAAATCGAGTATTAAAACATTTAAGCAACTATTTAAAAGCCACAGAGATAATAAATGGTAAAGCTATAACTTTAACCCAGATGTGGGTAGGAAGTGTGGGTTTTTTTCTACCGTACATTTTCTGATTACCTAAAAACATTTCTCACAAATTGCTAAGACTTTGGAGCTAATCAATTCATCTTCTAGGGCTCCTGGTAGGTGCAATAATAGATGTCTACATTGCTTAAGGCACCTTTAGTTTGGCATTCTGTTACTTGGACCGGAAAACATCCTTAATGCTTCAACTTGGTGCTTCTGCATTTGGGTTCTCAGTAGCAACCAGTGTTCCTGTTAAAGCATAAGTGACACATCACTCTTCTGCTCACAACTCTCCAGTAGTTTTCAGTTTCATTCAGAACGAATGCTAAAAGTCCTTACTAAGATCTATACGTAACCTTCTCTTGCCCCATCTCCACCTTCGCTCCTACCTTCTCTGATCTTTTTCTTGCCTATGATTTCTCTTGCCTATGATTTCTCTTTGTTCATTTCATCCAAACATGCCAAGTATGCATCCAATTTAGGTTTTGCTCTTGCTACCTTCTGCTTCAAAACCTCCTCTTCCATATAGCTTCATGGTTGCTCTCTGAAACTATTCAGGTTTTTATATGACTCTCACTTTCTCATTGAGGCATTACCTGGCCACCCATCTAATGCTATTCTACTCATCAATCCCTAACATAAACATATTTTCTATCCTCCTTCCTATTCTATATTCTCCCTTGTACTTCTGTATAACATGTTATAATTTTTACTTAATTATCTTATTTTGGTCTGTTAGTCCTTAACGTATCCATAATAATGCTTAGGGCATAGTAAACTTTTATTAAATATGTGTTGAATGTATGCATGAATACGATAGGAGTTAAATTTACCAGAGTAAGTGGATTGCATTACTGTAGCTACTGCTTTGAATGAGACAATTTATGCCTTTATGTAAAATAACCAACATATTTGAGTTAACTTAGAACTTTTGTGCAAAAAGTACTACTGACTTGAAAATCAGATGGTTTAAAATACCAAGTATTGCAACATTAGTTCTTCATATGTACTTAAAGTAGAAAGACTCAGGCTCTCTGATTTTATAGCTTTATAATTATTTAATGGATCCAGTAATGTTCCCCTATATCCAAATTTTCTTACAAATTTGTCTTGGGATCCTATGAATTCATTGAGAAGGTTTCTTCTATATTCCCACTATTAAGAAACTGTCACTTGAGTTTCAGTGTACTATAAAAGACTACCATGATTACCTGAAACATATTTTAAAATACTCATTTTTCCCTGTTTGGTGTGTCTCAGTTGGTTGAGCATCAACCCATGCACCAATATGTTGCCAGTTGGATTCCTTGTCAGGGTACATGCCCAGGTTCAGGCACAATGCCGAGTAGGGGGTGTACAGGAGGCAGCTGATCCATGTTTCTCTCTCACATCGAAGTTTCTCTCCCCTTCTTCCTTCCTCTCTGAAATAAATACTTAAAGACATATCTTAAAAACACTCCTTTCTATTTCCGTTGCATTCCCATGTAAGGCTGAGCTTTCTTCATATAGTCTAATCAATACATTGATCCACATATTGAGTAGAGAAGCAGATTTAAGAATCCAATTGAGCCCTGGCTCGTGTGGCTCCAGGTTAAAGTGTCGGTCTGCACACCAAAGGTTCTTGGGTTTGATTCCAGGGCAAGGGAATGTACCTGGGTTGCAGGTTTGATTCCTGGCCCAGGGTGCTTCCTGGAGGCAACCAAAGGAGGTGTCTCTTTCACATCTATGTGCCTCTCTCTCTCTCTCTCTCTCTCTCTCTCTCTCTCTCTCTCCCTCTCTCCTCCCTTCCACTGTCTAAAAACCAATTAAAAAAATATCCTTGGGGTGAGGATTAACCAAACCAAACAAAAAAACCCCGTTGTCTTCTCTGGAGTCTAGCATCAAGGGGAGCTTCAAAATTGTAAAACAGTACAAGAGGTCTCACTAATTTGTTGAAAAAATCCATATTTTCCACAATATATTTCTCATTTATATTAATACAAAATGAATTTATTGTTGTCTCAGGGTAGTTAATAAGTAAATCTTTTTAGTTCTGAGATTAATTGTGTAATTCTGAATACAATAAATATCTATCTGTAAGCCATATCTTTGGAGTGATCAATACTTGTTAAGAGTGTAAAGGGGTCCTGAGATTAAAAAACAGATAAACAAAACACACTGGGAGTCAGTGTTCTTTATTTGTTAAACTAGAGGCCTGGTGCATGAAAATTCATGCACTGGAGGGGGCGTCCCTCAGCCCAGCCTCCCCTTTCTTACAGTCTGGAGCCCTCAGGAGAAGGAGGTGACCCGGTGATCAGGAAAAGGCAACACCCCCATCACACCTCTGCTACTGCCACTGCTGGCAGCGCAAGCCTCAGCCAGCCCTGGTTACCGGAGCCTCAGGCCAGGCCAAGGCACAGGCAAGCCTTGAATGGCAGCAGCTCAGGTACTCGGGGGCTTGGGCTCCCAGGTGCCGCTTTCCTGCCCACACTGTATGCATCAGCTGCCGCAGGAGCCGTGCCTCAGGAGCTGCCCCATTATACCGTACTACTTGCATGCGCGAGCTGGCGGTTGTGGCGGCAGTGCATTTATGACTGTAGTGCGTCCGCCGGACCCCGTTTCAGCGGCGCCACACTGGTTGCATCCACACTGAGGGCAGGGGGCTTCCTGTCTGCGACTGGGGGCTGTGGGCAGAGGACCCCAGCAACCATAGGGCTACATCAGTGTCAGGAACTGGGAAGATCCATTTTTCTGGGTACTCCCCTACCTCCGTGTGGCCGGGGCCCGTCCCCCTTCCTCCACGTTGCAGGGGTGGGGATGGTGGCCAGAGGCCCCTCCCCTCTCCTCCCTCAGCTGCTGAGGAATGAATGGACGCGGGGCTCACATTGCTGGGGTGACGTCTCCAGCATCTGCCCCGGCCGCTATAGGCACCACCGTCTTTGTTGCGAAGTGATGGTTAATTTGCATATAACTCTTTTATTAGATAGGATTTTATCACTAGTTAAGAAATCTACATTTGTGAGAAGTTCTTTTTTTTTTAAAGTATATTTTATTGATTTTTTACAGAGAGGAAGGGAGAGAGATAGAGAGTTAGAAACATCGATGAGAGAGAAACATCGATCAGCTGCCTCCTGCACATCTCCTACTGGGGATATGCCCGCAACCCAGGTACATGCCCTTGACCGGAATCGAACCCGGGACCCTTCAGTCCACAGGCCGACGCTCTATCCACTGAGCCAAACTGGTTTCGGCGTGAGAAGTTCTTTAATGACAGTGACCTTCAATCTTTGCATATGGTATCTTTAAAATGCAGGAAACAGTATAGGTGCTCAATGAGTGGAAAAGGTGAGTCAATTGATTTATATATGAATAGAAGGCTATAAACATTTTTTTGAATTAAAATAAATTTTATCTTTCATTTTACATTTTAAAACATTTAACATCGGGGTTTGTATATTGACAAGTTTTTCTTCTTTGTAAAACACTTAGAAGTATGCTGTCCAATCATTTATTCAGTATGGACATAGCTAAGCAGCCAAATTTGATAGCAACCTTTGGATGGTGATAATGTCTATAAATACTTCTCCAAATTATCTGAATAAAAAATATCTAATTGTTCCTAGTAAGTATTCAGACTCCTGAACTCATGACAGACTTAACTTGTATTTACAACTAAGTAGCCTGAGAAACTGCATTCCCCAACCTCAGATAATTGGAAATATTGGTCATTTCTTATATTTTAAATAAGCTTAAAATTATTATATTTGAGCTACTAAAATTAAAATAAGATTACTCTGATATTTCAGTTTCCACTTCCATTTCATTTTGCTACCAAAGTCATTGACAGTCATATTTTATTAATTTTTAATTAAATTTGTTCAGAATTTCATTGTCAATTTTGTGGCCTGCATTTGTATTAAATAGATGGGTAGGTATATAGATAGATGATAGATAGATAGATAGATAGATAGATAGATAGATAGATAATAGACAAAATTATTTTGATATAATTAAATAATCAAAATACCAATTAAGACCTTCAGTAGGGGTGGGTGATGCCATATGGAGAAAATGTTTAATTTATTTAAGAAAGCACATTTAATTTAAGCATTCTACCAGGCCATTTGCACTCCATAGTGTTCTAATTATGTGACTCTTATCTGTTCATTAAAGTAGATCTGTCAGAACTATTATTTAGCAACATTTATTTAATAATTAGTTTGTTTTACTTTATGGTCCTGAAGGAAATAAATTCACATTTGTTTCTAAATGAGCTATATTTCAGACTTTTAGCTAATTAAGGATGATAACCTTCTCATTCTAATTAACTCCTAATTAAAGAAGTCTTATTTTCTTGTTTTTTTCCTTTTGTGTGTTTTTGGTCAATACAACTAAGTAAATGTATCAACAAACTTTGCCCCTCAAGATTCATTAGCCTGTTATTATACTCTGCATTCAGTACATGTTGCAATAGAGAGAGAGGAGAAAAAAACTGATAGAGAGAAAAAAGAAACTGAGTGAGCACATACAGCAAGCCAGGATTCTCATAAACACTTTCATGTTTTCTAATATAATCCTCATAACAGAAAACTAAGGCTAAGAATTATAAAGTATTTGTCCAAGATCATTTAGTAAAAAGATAGGACAACTAGGATTTACATTGTTTGCCTAGTTCCTTCTTTTATCCTACTTTAAAGTATGGGATGGTCTCAGTAACCTGAACAGAGCTATGCTCATATGTTGTAGTAATCTATACAACCTAGTTTTGAATTTTATCAGTCATTTGATGCCACTTTGCTTTATGTTCCAATCCATTCACTGTCTTCCAGACATTTTATATATTACTAGAGGCCCAGTGCACGAGATGGGGGGTGGTCCATCAGTCCAGCCTTTGCCTTCTCGCAGTCCAGGACCCCTCAGGGGATGTCTGCCTGCCAGCTTAGGTCCGACCCACTGGGGATCGGGCCTAAGCTGGCAGTCAGACATCCCTCTCACAGTCCGGGGTTCTCGCGGTCCAGGACCCCTCACTCCTTTTCGCCTGCCTGCAGCAAAGGTGAGAATAGCTCCTATCACCACTGCTGCACTTGCCAGCGTGAGCCTGGCTTCTGGCTGAGGGGTGCTCCCCCTGTGGAAGTGCACTGACCACCAGGGGGCAGCTCCTGCGTTGAGTGTCTGGCCCCTATTGGTCAGTGCACGTCATAGCGACCGGTCGTTCCACTGTCAGGTCAATTTGCATATTATGATTTTACAATATAGAATTGTTTAAAATTCCCCGTGTTTAAACTAGAGGCCCGATGCACGAAGATTTGTGCAAGAATGGGCCTTCTTTCCCCTGGCTGCCGGCACCGCCTTTGCTCTGACCCTGAGCCACCTTTCTACCTTTGCTCCAGCCTGGAGCCGTCTTTCAGCCTTCCCACGCTGCCCACAGGCCCACCATCTTTGTCAGTTTAATTTGCATACTCACTCCTGATTGGCTGTGGGTGGTTGTGAAGGCACAGTCAATTTACATATTTGTCTATTATTCGTGTAGATACTCTTTGAATAACTTTAATATTAATCATCAACCTTTATCAAAACATATTTGTCCTCATTTGAAAAATACCTTGTATCAGTGATAAGTTAAGTGTTCTCAGCTCAGACTTTCTATAGACAGACACTGGGAAGTAATGAATTTACTGAGAGCCTATATAGACTTTTTTCTCTTTAGGTGTATTCTTTATAATGTTATGATCTTATTACATAATTTAAAATAGAACAGAAATCTTTCTTCTCAGGTTTACAATCTCCTTTACTTTAAAAAGAGGACAATTTAACTATGGATTGCAACAATTCATTGTACAGTTTCAGAACATATCAGACAGCAGTTATGGGACCCAGGTTTCTGAGAACCATTCGAGGTCTCTTTCTCAGGAAGAGATTGAATGATTAAGCTGTCATTATCTCCTAGAGCAGGGGTGGGAAAACTTTTTGACTCGAGGGCCACAACGGGTTCTTAAACTGGACCAGAGGGCCAGAACAAAAGCATGGATGGAGTGTTTGTGTGAACTAATATAAATTCAAAGTAAACATCATTACATAAAAGGGTACGGTCTTTTTTTTTTTTTTTTTTTTTTTTTTTTTTTTTTTTTTTTTTTTTAGTTTTATTCATTTCAAATGGGCCGGACGGCCTGCGGGCTGTAGTTTGCCCACGGCTGTGGCTGTCCTAGAGCCATTGAAAGGACTTGAGTTCCAATTACATATTGCCTGACATTTAAAGTTATGCCTTGGGTTACTGAGAAATAGGACAGATAGGGGAAGGAGAGAGCCCATTTTAAAATTCTACTACTGTATAGGAAGATTTAGGATTTTTGTCCATTCTAAGATTTATCTAGCATTTTATATAACAGAAAAAAACAGAGCACATAAAATGAACATCACTATTTTATGTCTACTAGTTTACATCACTTTAAAAGAAAACAATAAAATTTACCAAAAGAACCCAAGGATTGTGAATGACTTTTCAGGAAATAAGAGAGCATTCTTTACAGAAAACCAAAGGGATGTTCTAATTATTGATGGCTGGTCTGAGAGATAAAATGACAGTGGTATTGCGAAAGTAATGTACAAGTAAAAATAAAAAAGTACTGAACTAAGTGCTAAGAGATCCAGCTCCATCTAAAGTTAAGCACTTTTATTCTCAAGCCAGGAAAACCTGGATTGAAATGCTCCCTTCACTTTTACTAGTTAAATGGCAAAATTTCATTTTCCATTTCTGTAAATTGAACATAACAATTGTCACCCTACATGTTAACATTGTTGTGATAATGACATAATGCATAAAAATAGTGTTTGACAATTATTAGTGTATAATAGAAATGCAATAATTATTAATCATGGCTATTACTCTCTATATTGTCTATTAAAAATTATTTAAAAACCAGCTGATTACTAGAGATTAAGCATATTTAATTGTTTGTGGCATATATTGTGATGATGGTTTATGAGTGTAAACATATATGCAAACTCATCAGGTTGTATACATTAACTATGTAGAGATTTTTGCATGTCACCCACACCTCAATAAAGTGGGTCACAAATTTTTTATATAAAAATAAGTAAAAATATAGAGTTAAGAAAATAAAAAACAAGAAAAAGATTTCATTAATAATAATGAATTTTATTTAGTCATAGAAGTTAGCTTCCTTTTTCCCCTAGAATCCAAATGGTCAAAGTATGACCTCATCCAAATGCAGTATATATAGTATCCATTAGAAGAAAACAAGCCAAATTAGTTAGATCATAGTTACCTCAACTGATTTTAAGAGGGACATTGAAAGATGCATGGATGTTATTTTTATCAAAATCCTTAAAATAAATTTAATAATGTATGCCCAACAGTTGTTTCCTAAAGCATATGCCATTGCAGGCTATAGGCATCAAAGTAATTCAACACAGCAAGAACAATCTAAGAGGAACCATAGCCATACAAGCTAACTACTCAGTTTTGTTTTTCTCAGTCCAACTTTATTGAGATATAATCAATATATATAAAAGCCAAGTGACTGGAATGACCAGAACACACGGTTGCTATGTTGCGTACTGCGGCCAGCCAACCGGGCCGATAGGGGCAGGGCCAGCCAGAAAACCTCCTGTGGCCCTCCTCCAAGCTGGCCCTGATCGGCCCCAATCAGGGCAGGCCAGCCTGACCCCACCCATGTATGAATTCATTCACTGGGCCTCTAGTTCATAAGTAAAATTGTAATATATTTGAAGTGTACAATATGATGATTCGATAAACATATACATTGGGAAGGGATTTCCACAGTTAATTAACACATCCATCACCTCATTAATTGCTCTTTTTTTTTTCTCTTTTATGAGAATGCTTTAAGATTTACTATTTTAGAAAATTTCAGTTATATCATACAGTGTTATTTACTATAGTCATTATGTTATACATTAGATCCTCGGAATTTATTCACCTTATCACTCAAAGTTTGTACCCATTTAATAATTTCCCTATCCCTGACCCCTAAGCCCCTAGCCACTGTCATTCTACTCAATGAGCTCTACTTATTTTTTTAGATTCCACATACAAGTGAAACCCAGTATTGTCTTTCTCTGTCTAGCTTATTTCAGTTAGCATAATGCCCTCCAGGTTCATCTGTGCTACTGCAAAACACAGAATTTCCTTTTTTTAAAAGCTAAGTAATATTATATTAACAATCATATCTTTATGTATATTTATTTATCCATGTATCCATCAATAGATACTGAGATTATTTCTATATCTAGGCTATTGGGAATAATGCTGCAATGAACATAGGAATACAGCATCCTATACTTATCTGCAAAAAGTATATGCAGATAACTTTTTGAGAAAGTGATTTTATTTCCTTTGGATACAAATCCATAATTGCTGGATCATATAGTAGTTCTATTTTTAATTTCTTAAGGAACTTTTGTATTGTTTCCATAGTGCCTGTACCAGTTTCCATTCACACCAAGAGTCCCCTTATCTCCACAACCTCACCAGCATTACCAGCATTTAGCTCTTAATGTTTTGATGATAGATTTTCTAGCAGGCAGGAAGTGTTACCTCATTGTGGTTTTGATTTGCATTTGCCTGATTATTAGTGACTAGGGCCCCAATACATGAAATTCGTGGAAGGGGCTCAGCCCTCGCAGCCGAGGCTTCGTCTGGGTGGTCATCTGCAAGGACGTCCGGAAGGCTGTTCGGCTGTCCAGTCTAATTAGCATATTATGCTTTTATTATTATAGATTATTATAGATGTTGAGTACCTTTTTATTTACCTGTTAGATGTTAGCATGCCCTCTTTTGAGAAATATATATTCAGGTCCTTTGACCATTTATAATTGGGTTTTTTTTCTATTAAATTGTAGAATTATATATTTTCAATATTAACTCCTTATCCAATATGTGGTCTGAAAATATTTTCTGCCATTCCCAAGGTTTCCTTTTCATTTTATTAATGGCTTCCTTTGCTATTCAGAAATTTTTAGTTTGATTTTGATAAGTTGCTACTTGTTTATTTTTTTTTTTATTGCCGTTGCTTTTTAGTCAAACACAAAAACTTACTGCCAAGACCAATTGCAAGGTGACACTCCTTATGCTTTCTTTTGGGGATTTCATGGTTTTATGTCTATAATTGACAATTTAATCTATTTTGAGTTGATTTTATTAATGATGAAGAAAAAAGTCCAGTTTCTTTTATTTTGTGCATATGGCTATACAGTTTTCCCCATGCCTTTTATTGAAGAGACTATCCTTTCTGCATTGTGTCTTCTTGACGCCTTTGTCAAAACTTTATTGACCATGAATGAGTGGGTTTATTTCCTGACTTTCTATTCTAATTCATTGATCTATGAGTTTGTTTTTATGCCAATTGCATACTGTTTTGATTACTATCCCTTTGTAATATAGTTTAAAAGCAGTATGAAGCTTCCAGCTTTGCTTTTCTTGCTCAAGGTTGTTTTGATTATTCATGGTCTATACACATTTTTAAGGATTTAGCTCAAATAAATTGCAAAATGTACAGTATTAAGACACTTCCGGGGGTAAAAATGTTTGTAATAAAACCTTTGAGAAACACTTCATGGTAAGCCCTTCATGTTTTTTCCATAATCATTAATATATTTATAGGTCTCAAAAAATAACTATAGAATTTTTATTCATAATTTAGACTTCTACAAACTCATTCGATTCTAGAATTCTTTTTTTTTTCTTTCATAATAGCTAATAACATCCATGAAACTAGTATTGCCAGATACTAGCGACTACCCATAGAAACATGGATGGACTTCAGGTCATATCCAGGTATTTATTAAGCATAAAATCAGATTTTGATCAAGAACATCAGATTTAAGGTTGTACAGAACTTTGGGGTGTATTAGTACATGTGATTCAACTATAAGCCTTGTGGAAGATCTATCAAGCATGAATATTTGTTTTCATCCAATCGTAAGAGTGGTAATATCATTAGTAAGCAAGTTTACCATTTGTTGCCTGGAGCCCAGGGAGTTTTTTGCCTTTGACTACTTGACGATCTGTCTGTAATTTCATATAACACTTTAGCTAACGTTTTCTTATTTAGATAAAAGAAATAATTATACAGGAAAGTATAACCATCCTGTAATAATTATACAGGAAAGTTTTAACCATCACATAAACCAATATACGTGAAAAATGGAATGTTAACCAATTTTAAAAGACTGTCATTATTTACATTAACTGAAAATAATAGTTAAATTGAGGACACAATTGTAGCACAGCATTCTGAAAGGGATGGTCTATTTTCAGAATCTTCTATGTTAAAAAGGAATGGTTTTAGGCACCAGCTTGTCGCCTAGTCTGTTGGCAGCTGTGGTGACATGGTCTTGTAGGGCACTGGCCTCCTAGCATCTTACTCCAGTTAGGTTCATGTGGGTGGTGAGCACTATTGAATAAAGCTCAGCACACTTTTATTTCTGCAGGAGCAGCCATCAAGAAATGGAAAACCAACTGCTTTTAAAAGCGTGTTTTTAAAGATATCTGTTCAACTCAGATAGATTCATATCAAAGTAGTCAGGACCAAAAATCAATTTTTTGCAACACTGATTTCAAAATTTCACTTGTGGTAGAGTAATAACTTGTTAAAGTTGGTTAAGAAAATATGTTTGTCTTGTTAGTGTCAACCTAAAAGGTTGTCCCTTATAACTTAGATTAATATTTCTACGTAAGGAATAAATAGTACTGGCTAACAATGCTATTGCCATCTCAGGGAATATCATCAATATTTCCTTTAGGAATATAGGAGGTTATATAAGGCTTTGGGTTTTACCTTTGTTTTAAATTATTTGTTTTGTTTTGTGGGAGAAATTTAACATATTAGGTAAGGACATAGTAGAGCCAATTTATTTTGCACCATAATATTTTTAAATGTTTTATATTAATTTGGTTTTGTATTCATTTATGACTTAAACTATGATATCATTTGACATTATTAAAAATGAAGCATTATCTATAGGTAGTCTCTACATTCTGACCAAAAGATTAGTACTTTTGTGATACAAAAGGATGAGAGAGTGGCTATTTTTAGTCATTTAATTAAGGAAATATATAAACATCTTTTATGATCCAACCACTATATGACTGGAGATATGGTAATGAAGAAAACAGGCACAGTTTAAGCCTTCAAGAAGAAGGCTGCATTAGAGGAGAGGGACATTAAGCAAATGATTTCCAAAAATCAAATCTATTATTTTAAATATACATAGGACTTTAGAGAAATACTTGGTTGGAAACAGTTTAGAAATTACTGATACTGTGTACTTTCTGGGCACTGCGTTTTATCTTATTAGGCCTGCAATTCTGACTTAGGTCTGTGGGCATTAGTGGTCAGCATGGAGGAGAAAGGGAATTAGTGCAAGAAAGAACCCATGCGGATGATGTTCTCTAATGAGACAGGTTAGAACACAGCACTGGGAATGTATTGGCTAAGCGCCCTGTTCCTTTGTGTGGGAAGTGTGTACTGAGAACACTTCCTCTAATTCTGTTAGCATGGGTTGAGAATTTACAGTGTACCAGAAACTCAGTAATTTGACACAGACTTAAAGACACCACCCTTCTTAGAACTTGCTTTGACAGTGACATGAGTCAAGGAATCATAGGATTATAATATACTATTATAAAAAGTAATGATAAATCACAACTATAATATACTGTTAGGAGAAAGAACAGTAGTTAAGAATAATAAATAAAACATTTAAAGAGAAGTGGCTAAAAATGATGAAATTTAACAAGTGAAGATGGTGTTGAGGGTAGAGGATCATAAAATATGAAAGCAAAGGTAGTAAGACGTGAAACTCTATAGACTTTCTAAGGATGGACTAATAATTTCTGGAGCTACATAATAAAATAAAGAGATTGGGGAAATTAAGAAGGATTAGCTAAAAAATACAGGCTGTGCCCCCCAAAATGTATACACACTTTGAATAATTATAAGGACAGTATAATACATTTCATTTTCAAAATGTAATAGAATCTACAGACATTGTGTGTATACATTTTTTGGGATACCCTGTAGATGGCACAAAGTAAATCAGCCTGTAAATTTATTACAAACAGGGATGGCCAAAGATGCCCAGAGAAATGGACTTTGGAGCTACTTATGAATTTAGTACAAAGGAAAGGCTTTTTAAGGAAACTCTGCAGCTAATGCTTAGAGTTCTGTTTCTCATATATGACTGTTCATTAGTTTTAAGCACTGCCTTCTGCACTAGAACTGTATGAGAACTTATAGACAATGCAGATGTCCTGGGTTACCATCAGACATAGAAGGAAGTGTTAAAGTGGGACTATTTCCCTTTCTGCGGCCCCAAATGATTCTGCAGCGCACTAAAATTTGAGAATAATTGGATGAAATGCTGTGCAATTCCCTTCCAGTCCATTTCATATGATCTGCATACATAGATGCATACATACATACATATACATCAAAGAAAGAAATTAGAAGTGCATTTTCTAATACAATTTAGTTCTGTTATTAATTTAATCATTCCTGCATTGATAAGTATTAACTGTTTTTTGGCTAATTTGTATTATTACAAATAATGCTGCATTGAATATTCTTAAGTGTGAATCTTTGAGAATGCACATAATTCTGAAAGGTAGGAGTTGAAAATTTGTTATTAATTCTGGTGTTATTAAGTTGTGGTTGTTATATTTCATTATATTATCAAAATGGTCATTATTTTTATAAATGTGCACACATAGCTACTAAGGGAACATAACCCAGTTATAAAATATTTGCTCACATTAATTTTCAAATGGAAAATGGGTAATAATGTGAGTCTTTAGCATCATGAAATAAACTGAAAACTGACATTCAAATTATAAAGTAAACAATAAATATTAATATGTCTTGGTGATGGCTCCAAATTCAAATAAAATGCATTGAGTATAAGTAAATATTAGGAGCATGAAGGTAACTATGCATTGCAGAGCTTAGCTTTGTGGAGGATAATGTCACTATCAAATTCTATAAGAATTCACAAAATTTATGGAAATACATAAAATACTTCTTATTCAACCAGTATTTATAAAAAATGTCTGTGTTTCTATATGAGGGAAAAATTTTATATGGGTAAAAAATGGTTCTGACTCAGTCTGGTTAGAGTCTAAGATGTTAGGATTTGGAATTGAACATCAGAGATTCTAGCTTTTACTGTCCAAGATGACTCAGGCCAAGTTCATGTGTTCAAGTAGTTTAGAGTTTTAGTGAAAATATATTCTTCCTTTAGAATATCAGTCTATGAGACAAGTAATAAATTTGGAGACTATATTAGTATTTACATTGGATTAGCAACTTAAAAAATAATTTTGATAAATGAAAAACATTAAAGCACTTTACTCTAAAGCCATGATTTAGGAAAAAAAAATGTTATTTTACAACCAAAATTAATAAATAATTCAGCTAAAACAAATCAGTTTTGATTGACTTGTTGCCTTAATTTAATGTAAAGCACATATACCCAAAAAGGTTTTTAAATATTACCTTGTGCCTTGATTTGGGTAGAGCAAAGGGAACTCTGTAGTCCTAAATGGCTTTCCCCGCCTTGACTGCGTGCTGGAAAATATAGATACTATTTCTTCATGATGTGTTACTTGGGAATACTCAGACCCTACTCCTGGACGGAATGGAATAGTTCACCTTCCTACTACATATCATTTTCACTTATTGCCAGTATAAGAGGGATCCAAATATATTGTGTCTAGTTTTCCCTCTACTCAACTCCTTGATAGTAGTACTACAAGGCTGAATTCAAATGTCAGAGCTTCCTTCCACAGTGGTTTTCCAAGTTTTTAGCCTTAGAACTCCTTTAGATTGTTACACAATAGTGAGAACCCAAAGACCAAAGAGGCTAGCAAACGGCGTGCAGGTCGAATGTAACAGTCTCTTGTTTTGTAAATGGCAATGACATACTATTTTTGAGTATGGCTGTTTTCTCAGCATAAAGGCTCAGAACTAATGGTCATGCACTCTTTGGGAAACCACCTTACATTCCTGAGAAAATGAGAGTGGAAAAAACAAATAATAACTTGGTATTATGATGTAAATAGGTCAACCTCCTGTGAGACCTTGAATGTGGATGAGGAGCACTAGGGGTCCACAGACCATGCATTGAAATGGCTGGAATAGTAGATGCTCAATACATATTTGAATGAATAAAAAATGACAATGAAAGGGAACATTTTCATAGTGATTTATACTTTACAAAGGACTTTTATATTCATTTCTTTTTTAAGGATGTTTAAGAAGGCAGACGTGTCAAATAAAAGCGTTTTGACATAGGAAATATTAGAACATGTTTGAGATCTGAGGAGAAAGAAGGTTCCATAGACCAGTGAACAGTATTAAGGACGTATAACAAAGAGAAAGGATTAAAGTGGACCATATAAAGTCACTTACATACTTAGCTGAATGTTTGCTATAATGCAGAGAGTGGTACAATTCAGTCAAGGAAATGTGATATAATAATGTAATATTGAATAGTTGAATAGCAGAGGATTCTTAAAAATAGAGAAGCACATATCTTCAAAAGAAAATTTTCAAAGGAGGTTGCTTGAGGAAATTTTACAATGGAAGACATACTGCCTTCAAAAAGTTAGAAGAAAAGATTGTTAGTGTTTGATTCTGTATTTACTTACCGTGTATCTGTACCCCTTAGGTAAAAAAAAAATAAAATAAATATTTAAAATGTATTGTCTGAACTTCTGTGTAACAAAAACTAAAATGAGACAATTTTAAGAAGAAATTTAAATTTTTAGGGGAGAATCAGAAAAAAAATGTCAAAGAACATTTCCAACACCACTTTTATACTGTGAAGGTAACTTAAGAACTCTAGTATACCAAAATGCCACTACTGTGCCTTTTGTATACTTTATTTGGTCAAAAAAAGTATGTAGTAGTTGTATTTGAACTGGGATCTAGTTATTCATGTAATTGCTCTCAGATGCACTCTCTGCTGTAAATTAACTGCAATGTAGTTGTGGTTGTTAAACAATACATGATTTATGTTTGAGTCACATAAATTAATTAGAGTTTTTATTTAAGCTGTTGTTGAGGAATAGTTTCCTTTATGTATATTGCTTAACTATACACTTTGTTCCTAGGAAGATATCTAAATGCTGCACGGTATTTAACCATTGAACTGAAAGAATATTTAAAAGAAAAATTGAGATCAGCAGTTACAAGTCTAAACCCATCTAGATACAATTTATTCTCTTATATTATTGAAAACAAACAGAAACTTCAGGAAGCCATGGTGTTTTACCTCTTTCAAAATATTTACACTATTTGCACAGCAGGATGAGAAAGTAATCCCTGTGATGATATTAAGGAAAACATTTATTTTTCTGTTAGATAAACAAATGTGTGACTGTGTATTATACATCATAGCTTTTAATTGAGAGACATGAAAATTGAATATCTCTACCATGTGTAACAGGTGAATTATGATGTGATATTTATAAATATTTTAGTACTTACCATTTACCAGATGGAAGTAATAATGTGTGGTTTTGCAAGTGTGAAACGTCTTTTTCAGGATAATAGTCTATACTTGTAATTTATTATTTAAAATATGCATGCAAGTTCTCTGCACTGCACATAGTATTTTAAGCTTTTAGGAAATCAAACAATCCTAAACATGATAAAAATCAAGATGTGTGTTAAAATTTACTTAACCAATGAATAGTAAATTGAAAGCTTTATATCAACCTGTGCTATACATTGAGATAAAAAGGCTGAACAAACTTCCCATGTGCACTTTCACTCATCACCTGTAACCTTTTAAGGTGATATTCCCACGTGCAGGAAATGACAGTAAAGTCCATGTTGTACTAGATATTTATTCTCAAACATTAAAACGTTGTTGCCTAGTTCCAGGTGGTAAATGAATATAATTCTTCTTCTGCATTTTATAATCCAGAAGAAATACTTGCGAGAGACCTCAGCTTCTGTTGCAGAAGCAGCTCGTGCCCCACTCCCCATTTGTTTTGTAGGCTCTTTTCTCCCAGACTCCTATCATTCTGTCACCTCCATCATCACCCTTCTAAAATAATATGGATTTGTTTAAAGCTGCTCTAGTCTGGGCTTGTTGCAAGGTCTATATTTACCAGCACCAACAATAGAAATAGTGTCGCTGTTTCCTTTTCTACTGATTGACTCCATGGCTTAGCTTGATGGGCTCCCTGCACATCAATTGGTGTGTTTAGGTATGCTGTGCAGTCAAATTGCAGGCCTTTCAAGCATGCATGTGTAATTCCAGCATTTCCTGACACCTGCCTGAAGCTGTTCTGTGCTTTCAATCATTTTAATGAGGTATCTTTGTTTGATTTACAAATTTGGTAAACTCGACTTGGTGTTTGCAGTTCAGTTTTTATTGCACTGTGTGTGTTTTGAGAGTCCTTGATACTGGAGAAGAAGAAAGAAACTTCATCTTTCTCCTCCTACTATATTGGCAGACAGAGCAGGAAAGGAGATAAAGCAGAATTAGAAAGGACTTTTGGGTATCAAACAAGATTAAAAGGTTTCGTGTCTCTTAGGATAGAATATTGATCATAGCAAGGAATACAACTACCACAAACACACTGCTTTGAGACAAAATAACATTGTTTTTTTTCTATTGTTAACATGATTATGGTTAAATCTGAGATTCAAGAAAGTAATCTCCTAGCATTTGAATTCATTTGAAGCCCTACATGAGATTTTACAGCTTTATGATGTCCTAAGGAAACATATATCTTTGAGCAATGGGATGGAATTAAAGTGCTATGAACACTTGCAAGAGAGGCTAAATTAAAGGTACAAAATTTAAAAGGATATATTATTTCATACATATATTGCTGGCATCCACTTTATAAATGGGAATTAGATTTGTAGTTGAGAAAAATCCTTAGGTAGCTGTGATTTACATTTCTCTAATAGATGCTACAGTTTTATATTTCTCTTAATGCATTGAAATTTGTTTATTCCACTTTCTGATGGAATAAAATGAAAATGTTACCGACAGGAATACAGTGATGAAAATGTTACCAACAGAAATATAGGAAATGGCATAATTAGGTAGCTCAGTATCTTCTCAAGGCTCAATAGTAGAGAGTGTAAGGTATTTGGAATTAATAGCTTCTGTCCCTTTTCTAGGTGGCTACATGCCTAACACAGAAGAATTGCAGAAATAGGTTGTGAATATTAATTTACTATTAGATTCTGTTATTCTTGGCATTAGTTCCAGAGGAGATCTGTGTGGAGGGATGCTGTGGAAATGCGGGGTAAGTCAGTCAGGTATAATGAGAGAACAATGATTTAAAATCAGGACACTCAGTTTCTCATTTCATTTTAATTCTTAATAAAGGCAATGATTTTTTTTCAAAGTCATTGGTTTTTGTGGTATCAATCCATTTTAATATGTGAAAATAATGAATTCCTTATCTTCTATATGGATACAAATGATTTCCATATATATATAGTAAATGATTTCCATTTGGAAATATTACTCTAGGTGCCTGTGAAAAATTCAGAGTCTCAGCTGCAGTTCCAGAGACCCTGACTCAGTTAGACATGGGCTTGCCCTTCTCATTTGTACTCCATGGTGGTGTGATGCCAGTGGAATTTGGGGGCTTGGCTAAACCCTCAATTCTCCCCAAATTCCAGTTGGAACAGTCTTTTTGAAAGCCGGTGACTTCAATGACTACTTCCTAATAGGTACCAGAAGGAAAAATGTTATTTTGAGAGATACTATTTAGAAACATTTAATTATTTTTCTTATGGGCTTTGTGTGCGCTGAAAGCCTTCAGGGAGCAACTCCTTCACTGAGTATGGCTATCCTTCCTTATTTTATTCTACAAAGCAAAATCATTCGTACTAAAGCCATGCGCACCCTTACAAGTAATATTGCTTCAAGTGAAAATCAAAGGAATAGTTCAATGAAATGTTCAAATATCTCTCACTCCTACGGTAACATTCCTATATTTGCAAAACAATAAAAGTAATGTTTTTGCTTCTCTTGGCATCCTGCTTCTCCAAATGGGGATCATAGCAGGGTCATATCTACTTGCTGAAGGGCCTTAGATTCAGTTCTTAATATCCAACCCGCATGGGAAATGAACATTGAAACCTCAAACAACTTGTCCTCCCATTGATCCTGCTGTCAAGGTCTGCTCTTATCTAATCAAGTAGAATTAGGCTGTGGTTGGTTTATATGGGTTGACCAATGGGCAATTTGTAATCTTCCTAGCAACTCCTCATTAATCTAGGTAGAACTTAATTACTTTTACCGCATAATGGGACAAGTTAATTGCTAAATTCAGCTTCCAATGGAACTGTCAGTAAAGCTGGCAGAATTAAAGCCTGCAGAAGTTTTCCTGTCAGAAATGCACTCACCTGTTTCTCAACATATATAAACATACACATTTTTTAATATTACCAAATATGTAGCTTTTTTCAACAGGCACCCTATATTTTTCAGAAACAATGAAATAGCTAGCCCTGGCCAGGTAGTTCAGTTGGTTAGAGCATCGTCCTAATACGCCAAGGTTTCAGGTTTGATCTCCAGTCAGGACACATGCAAAAATCAACCAATGAATTCATAAATAAGTGGAACAACCAATTCTCTCTCTCTCTCTCTCTCTCTCTCTCTCTCTCTCTCTCTCTCTCTCTCTCCCCCCTCTCAAATTAATAAATAAAATATTAAAAAAAGAAAGAAATGATGATTACCCTGGCCAATCCTCAGTGGTTAGAGCATCATCCCAAATACCAAATGGTAGTGGGTTCTATTACTGATTCTCATTCAAGGGGACATACCTGGGTTGCAGGATCTGTCCCTGGCCCTGGTTGGGGTCTGTGAAGGAGGCAACCAATCGTGTGTCTCTCTCACATCTCTCTCTCTCTCTCTCTCTCTCTCTCTCTCTCTCTCTCTCTCTCCCTTTCTCTCTCCTCCTCCTCCTGCCCTCCCTTCCACTCTCTCTAAAAATCAATAGAAAGAAATATCCTCAGGTGAGGATTAACAAAACAACAACAACAAAGTAAATAATGAGATAGCTGATGACCTATGTTATTTTTCCACAGCTATAATTTTACATATGCAGACGTAAGGGCTAGGGGCATATTTGAGGAGCTATTTCTTTCAATGTGCTGCTGATATTATTCGATTGTTTAATTTCCAGATCACAGGACTCATTGCTCCCTACTCTATATTATAACCATTTAAGTATTAATTAGTATGAGTTTAGCTACATAAAGGAATAATGTCCCCCAGATGCATTCTTTTCCATATAAACAGGTGCAGCAATAGAAGTGAGCTGCATTCAGATGCCTGATTTCCAAAGATTTTCTGTATGGCAGTGTAGGTCAAGTGAAGCCAGCAAGGCTATTGCCCAAGGGGAAACATCTGTATTTTTCATTTTCCTACCTTATCACTTATCTCATATGGCACTCAAATATATATATATAGCTTTAAAATTCCCCTTTACTGATGTGGGCAGCTGTGATTTTTCCCCTTGAGGGGATTTATACAAATGTCCTCTTTAATTTTATTTTCTTCTTGTCTTTCCTTCATATAAGCTAAGGACTGTGAAGAAAAAGTCAAAGTGCAAGTAAGCAGGGATGCAGTAAAGTGAATAGATTCTCTTAGCTGCCATTAATGAGATGCTTCTGGGGAAGTTACTACCAAATAGCAGTGTTTGCAACTTTGCAGAACTCTTAGGAAAAACCCAGGGTCATCTTGCTAAATACCGTGGTCGGATTTTTAAGAAGGCTCCGTCATGTTATGCTTGTAAACTCATTAAAATGATGTAGCAGGGGCTCTCTCCAGGGATTATTAAAAACATGCTTTAGGGATATGGCCCCGTTCTACAAAAGTTCTAACCTGGCGTGCCCACAAGTTATTTTTTTTTAATTTTTTTTTTTAATTTTACTTAAAAGGACTTGTGGTACTTGTGACCATGAAAAATTTGAAGTTTTCTGATCACAAAGAAAAGGTAGTAAACCTGCAATTTTTGTGGTTAAAATATAAGAGTTCAATAATAGCCAAGGAAGCAGCTACACCCAGTATAGTAATTATATCATTTGTATTAATAAATAATATTTCATGGATGCTGATCTCAAATGTCTGTTGTATGTGAGGAAATCTCATATGCTTAATGACAAGGGGAAGTTGATGTACTCACGTTAGCCTTAATATAGGGTTGTTACTAAAATTCGGGACGATGATGTAATAAGACAACAATAGTTTGCTCTTAAATCTGTGCATCTGATGATAACCTTACGCCAGTTGTTCTTGAACTAGTCCCATTAAAGACCTTGAGGTGTATTTACTTTAAGCACTATTTTTTTGTATTTGGTTTTGTAGGATTTTCTTAAAACCTTCACCGATTTATGGGGCTCTGCCTTGATTATGAATAGAGGGGTGGGGTAATCTAGGTCAAATTGTAAATCACCTTATAGATAACAGACATGGGGGCAGGTGCAGAAGGTACTATCTTCTGTGCTGAGCCAGAAGAGCCATCTAGAAGCACGTGTGATTCAGAGGCAAAGAGCAGACTGAAACCAAGGCCTGGAGTCAACAGACTACATTGGAGAGCCAACATCAAGAATCAGGTGCAATAAGAGATCTGGTAGAGAAACCCTTAGGCACTAGCTTTTTACCCACCATTACTCGAACAGCATCCCTGCAAATGCTAATGCATTAAAAAAGGGAAATAATGCCAAAACCGGTTTGGCTCAGTGGATAGAGCATCGGCCTGCGGACTGAAAGGTCCCAGGTTCGATTCCGGTCAAGGGCATGTACCTGGGTTGCGGGCACATCCCCAGTAGGAGATGTGCAGGAGGCAGCTAATCGATGTTTCTCTCTCATCGATGTTTCTGACTCTCTCTCTCTCCCTTCCTCTCTGTAAAAAATCAATAAAATATATTTTTAAAAAAAATTTAAAAAAAGGGAAATAATATCTCTGATAATATTATGAAAATAGTTTTGACCTCATGGGCCTCCTGGGTCCTCATTTCGTACTTTGAAAGCCACTGATTTAAAAGCACTTTGATTGCTTTGAAAATGCCCTGTTTTAAACCTCTTTTTATTCCATTGATTTTTGTTGTTTTTCTTGCTTATTTTCATGTAGAAAAAAAGTAGCAGTAGTTTTTCCTGTCTCTACTTCTCTACTTTCCTGAGATATAGCATCAAGTTGTAAGTTGCTCCGTCATCCAGCAAATATTTATTAAGGGTTTACTATTTCCCAGGCATTCTTAAAAAGAAACTATACAATCCCTCTTTGTAAACATGACATGAGAGTATGAATTCTCTTGAACATGTAGAAAGAGAGCCAGGAAAAAATCTGGTAAGCATATTGTCCTGCTCTCTGCTCTCTGCCTCTCCTCACTGCCTCTTCCCCATCTCCTTTTTATAATCCCTATCAATGCATTGACTATCAGGTTCACATTTGGCAGCATCCACCCAAGTGAAAGGCAATTTCATTCCTGCAAGAGTTTGTATTTCTTCAAAGCTAATCCTTTTTGCAGTTATCCTAGCTTTACTTACATTCTTTCAACAAATTTGCTTTATCTCTTTGCTTTCAATGTATGTTTGGATCGCATATATAAGCTTTGCTCTAGCATGTAGGAATTTAAAAAAAAATGACTTTTTACTCTGTTATTTTGCTACATAGTTACAACATTGGGCAATCTTTTCCATTTTGTGGGACCTTCTGAACCTTGAGCTATTCTTCCACCTAACAGTCCATTTCTATTTCCCAACCCCAGAACTATTTATGTTGTGTATGTCCTTTTAAGTCACAAGAGAAATCCATCTCTTCTTTAAGCTTAAAATTCATCTTCTCTTAATATCTACTTAAAATTACTGAGGCATAGCCACCTCCTTCACCAACCCAGCCCTCATTTTCTGGGGGGATGCCTCCAGTGTTCTTCTTTCCTTAAATTTGTTTCTGATTTTGTTTTTGGTTACACACCAGACCTCCTTCTCTGGTTTATATTAGTACAACCTTGGACCCCTAAGCCCCTGTTTTTTTCCCTAACCCACCTCCATCTCACTCTTCATCCTATACTCATAATTCTCCCATGTGGACAGATGAGGTGAAATGAATTGTATACTCACCCATCTGGCTTAGGTGGTCCTCCAGTATAAAATATGTCACTCAGCTCTCCACACAAAATACTTGAAATAAAGATAACTAAACTTATTGTGTGCTTTATTGCATGTGTTCAGTCATCACCATAACCCACTGTTGCCATTCCTATTGACAGATGAAACTGAGTCACAGATTGTTTCCTGTGTTCCCAGTGATGAGGCCTGAATCCAAAGCAGAACAATTGTCTTCAGTGCCAACACTCTTTAGTACACAATGCCACTTCTCACCAATCATCTGAAAGATGATCATGGTCTCTTTTTCAACATTTCAAATATTAAGACATCACCTTCCCATTTTCTCTTCTTTTTATCCTACCTTTCCTGTCATTTGCCAACCCATAGCCATTTTAGGGAATGAATTAGTTTGCTGAGTGCACGCAAACTCTTATTACTTCTCTCAGAGCTGAGATTTCAGCCATCGTCAGGGTCTCAAATAGACAATCTCTTTCTTTTCTAATGCTGCTGCTGCTTCCCATGGAGCCGTGCCTGAATCTTTGCTGAAACATCTGGTAGACACAACCAGGTCAAATGCTGCTGCAAAACCTTAACCCGCAGCACTTCTGTCCCGGCATTTCCCCATGGCTCTGCCAGTCATGTGTGCTTTTAGAATGGCAGATCTCTCTCGCAGTCAGTCCTTCACGCCACACTTCAGTAGCTGCTGCATAATTTAGGTCACACCCTCCCATCTCTCTGTTATTGTTCTTCTCCTCCATTCCTTTCCTTTCTAATCCTCCTAAGTTGCATTTGAACCTTTGAATAATAAAACTGCAAATGCCTGTTTAAAGTGATCTCTGTGATTCTATTACAGTTTTATTCTTCTAAACATAGCAATACTGATAAGTTTATTTCTATAAACTTTAAACTAACATATGCTATACCCTATATTTAGCCCACTGTTAAAAATCAGAGTGATTTCCAAAGGAATGTTTGTTTTGTGGAATGAAAACAAATAAAATGCTCTCTGTTTTATAATAGAGGCCAGTCAAAAGGTAAATGAAGAACAGTGTTCTAATTATTTCCTTTTTTAAATTAAAATTTATGAATATCACTTATAAAAATTAACTATTGATTTCTACCTGTTGAACACTATTAGCTTTATGTGCATGAGTGCTTTCAGTGCATGTATGACAAATATATGTCTTTAGGGAGGATCATATTGACCATATCAATGGTCATAGGACAAGGTAAATAAATCAAATCTTAATCATTTTCTATTTATCTTACTAGATTTTACTAGCATCTTTCCTCTTGGAACAATTTACCTATATGCTGCTTCTGGATGGTGGAAATAAGGGTATGCATCTTTTCCTAATTCGGTATTTATTGATGAAACATAAATAGCTGGGATCAGCCTTGGTGGAAGTATTTACATCACAGAATTAAACAAACACTTCAAATCAGGATTGTGTTTTATCTACTTAAATGGCTTTCCACTGTATTTTCCATTTTTGAATGGATTTTGGTGATAAAGGAACTTTAATTAGATTTCTGTTAAAATGGTAGAAACCATTTAACTACACAATATATGTTTGATCAGCAGATGGACCAGCATGCTAAGATGCAGACCTGTGGGGTAGGGCATGTGTTTAAAACAACAAATGCTAATGTATAGTTTAAGAAGTGATCATGGGCAGAACTGATGAGAAGACTAATTCAAAATATAAACGTAAGTCTGATGGTGGTTTATATTGAAATAATAAGATTGAAAAGGTAGGCCTACTAAAAATAGAACAAACCAGCAAACAAACAAAAAAACAACAAGAAAAAAATGTCGGTGAAATGCCATCTGGTATTAAAGCATTTAATTATTACGAGCTTAATTATGTCTCTCACCCCAGAAAAAAAAATGTATATGTTGAAGTCTTAATGCTCAATACTTCACAATATGGCAGTCACACATCTCTTAGCCATGGGAACATATTCTGAGAAATGGGTTTATTTCATCATTGTGGGAACATGATAGAGTATACTTACCCAAACCTAGATGATACAACCTATCAGACACCTAGGCTACATGGTATACCATATTTGTATATGCAGCCTGTCATTGACAGAAATGTCATTATTCAGTGCATGAATGTATTTGTAAATAGAGCCTTTAAAGCGGTGATTAAGTTTAAATGAAGCTGTTAGGGTGAGCCTTAATTCAGTCTGACTAGAGAGAACATTTAGACACTCAGACACCAGGAGTATGCATACACAGAAGAAAAACCATGTGAGGATACATTGAGAAGGTGGCCATTTCCAAGCCAGCAAGGGAGGTTTCAGAAGACACCAAACATGCTTACACATTGATCTTACACTTTAGTCTCCAGAATGCTGCAAAAAGTTCTCTAGTGTAAGCAACCCAGTGTACCACTCTATTCTGGCAGCCATAGGAAAGAAATACACTAGCGCTAGCTTCCCAAGGTAGTAAGAATTGTAAGAATCTTCTCTACCTCCACCATGCCACTCGCCCCAGGCATTGAGTTGAAACTTATATTGGAAATCAACGATGAGGGAAAGGAGGTGTTTCTAACTTTGTGTTAGGATGTGCTATCAAGCCTGAAAACATTCTGAGGACTACAATTTCCTTGTCACATGTCAGACACCAGAAGGTACATCTTTCTTTAATAAGTGCCTCCATGTGCCTGGGCCTGTTCTCCCCCTGGGAGACATGGAGTTCACTCTGGCTTGGGGGATTGTAATATTTGGAGCAGAATTCTGCCTGGATGGCACTGTATTTCCAAAGGAGGAAACTTGAGACCATGTGGTGAGGAAGTGAGGGAGAAGCAATTTTCAACAGCAGGAAGGGATGTAGGTTGGCTAAAATGTAGAGAAAAAAGTTCCTGTAACAAAATAAGTAATTTCAATAATTTAAGTGGTGGTGGCTTTTCTGGTGTCTGGTGGCCTCTTGTCTACTTTTCACGTTTTCAGCGTCTAGCTACTCCACCACTCTCATTTTCCTGCCCCTTGAGCTAAATCTCTCTCCACCTGTAACTTTCTAGCCTTTCTCACAGTTTAATAAGCAATCTGCAGTTCAGTCTACAGGGGGCTACTATTTGCTTTGATATTACTTTATTTTCTATTAAACCATACATAATTTAGCTTCTAATATGAGGCCAGCTGATGCTTTCAGTGGAGTAAAGAATCAAGACGTTCGATACCTACTTACTTTAATATTCATCTTTTACAACAATTTGTACTTTTTTTTACTGGATTCATGGTTATGTTTTTTAATGACTGAGATTTCCAGAAATGTTTGGCAAAACAAATAAAATAGGGATTATACTATTTTTAATATATTTCTATTTGAGAAAAAAAATTAACCACATTATATGCCAATATAGAGGCAATTATACTTATAGCTGTCAAAAAATTTTGTGCTTTTTAAAAAATGCATCATTTACATTTAAACAAATATTTAAACTGCAAGCTCACTATAAACTGTTAAACTATATAACTATTGAAAGATCTATAGTTTACAAGCATTAAGGAATCATTTATGTTTCTAGTAGTCTATATTTATTTGACTTGTGTATTAGCTAAAATAGACAATTATTTGAGTAAATCTATATAATGCACATTGGTGCTATTTATATATGCATTCATGTACATAAAGGAAAACATTTTATAACCTATATTGTATTCTAAAATGATTATACATTTGAACAATATTCTTATACTAATATGCTTTAATTCAGAAATTTTATTATTTGTAAAACTTTCTATTTGTAACATATTAACTTCTTGGTGATAGGCGTTTTTCACAAATGCTAACAACAGATTTAGGTAGTAATGCAGACAGGAGTCATTGATATAGAGGAAGTTCTATTTGCAATGTTTATACATACATTTGCAAGATTCCACACATTAGAATTCAGCATTTTATAAACCCAGATTGTAATTGTATATCTTGTTCATCTCCCCCCCCCCCCCATGTATTTCAGTATTTTTCTTCTGAGTAAGCTTGCCACTTTAGGGAAACCTCAAGAAAAGTGATTCTAAATTCTCCAATGACACAAACAGGTCAGTTATTTCATTACAATATAGCAGTCTACTGCAGAGGTCAGTTGCCTGTTGAAAAAGTTGAGATAGTTGCATTGAGACCTACAATAACTCAAGAGCAAATTACTCCTTTCAGATAATTGGGATGTGTACAAAATACCAGTTGACCTGTTAATTTCTTGAGTTCCAGAGAGTGGAGGAACTGAATTGTTTTTTGAAAATTCTTCATGCATTGACCTAGTTTTAGGCACCAATAGGAAGGCATTAAAAATATTTCATCTACTAACAACTGTGCTACAGGTGTGTGCATGTATACTATACACATGAAAGTCATAGATGGGAAAGGAGAGGCAGATGATAAGATAACTTAATAATTGTTGAGTTGACTTTTAATGAATGTTGTTGACATATTTAAATTTGCAGAAAATTCACCAGTTGCCTCAATAGCAAATATATTCAATGATAATCGATCAGATTTCATGATCTTTTAATACAATGTGATAGTAACTACAGTATATACTTATGGATTACTGGTAGACCTAAAATATTAGCAAACCAGCCCACAAAGTTTACATAAAATATTAGCAGTTCAAAAACACTTGCTCTTGAAAAATGTATGATTTTTTTCCTATTGTTAGTCATCAAGAGAATAAATAAATATAACTTGATAATTTTCCATTACTATTTCACCAGGAAAACATTTCCATTAATCAAATTGTAGTTATGAGTTATGATAATTACAACTCATTCAAAATACATAGTAAACCAGTGAGAGAATTCAGTTTACATTTTATAATAGTTATTTAACTCTTATTTACCATTACAGACTTATTTAGAATATCTATAGTCTGCAGTTTATAACACATACCATAGTCACAGTTTTAAATAGATTTTACTTCTATATAATATTTAAGTATCTAAAAATGTGACTAAGAGACAATTACTCAGGTAGTGTTTAATAGGTAACAGGTGCACATCCAACATGGACATATCTATATTTTAGCCAATGAAATAAAAGTTTTGTTCTGTAGCACTTAAAAAATTTGTCAGAATTCTTCAGTGAATCAGTAGAATAAGTAGAACTAGGGCCAAGTTCAAAATTTCATGCTTCTCATTAGAGGTCATAGCAATAAATAAAATTATCAGATGAATAGCTATTAAGAGAAGACCAAGGTGAGACCTGAAGTTTCTGCTTACAGAGAAAAGTGTGTGTAAAATTGTGTTGACTTTGTAACAGATGTGTATGTGTGTGTAGATGTATAAGAAAGAGATTTGTCTATAATAACATCACATGGAACAAAAATCACTTGTCTGTATCAGCAAAAATTTGGTCTATAATATTTAGGGACAAGAAATAACCTACTTTATTATTCATTAAACAAATGAATATGGCTCCACTGCTACTTGCCACAGATCAGTAGAAATTAGATCTCATGGAAATGTATGGGTTCTTTCCCTTGCCTAGCGTAGGCAAAATTCTGTGGAGGGGTTTATCTGGTATGTGGTATGTGTGAAAAATGGGAAGGTTTTTAGTCCATCATTATTATTGTTGAGATGTGATTTCTCCGAAGTCCTTTGGCATTTTTAGGGTAAGAAACCCCTTTTATTTAGTGCCAAATATGGCCTTAGGAATCATCCCCAAAGTCATGCCATTAATGTCTTCATACCCCTTTTCTGCACACACACACACACACACACACACACACACAAACACTCCAATCAGCCATAATTCAAGAGGTCCTGCCCTACCCCTAATCTGCAGGTGCAAGTCTCCAGCTGCACTGTCCACTTCTGTTTACCTCCATGTAGGCCTCCTCATGGATTAGCACTTTCCTCTACCCTTGAGCAGGTCCAGTTACATCCAGTCCACTTACAGCAACAGCCTTTCATAATCACCCTATACAACCCACAGAAGCCCACATGGCAGGACTCTGTAGTTCTTTCCTATACCATAGATCACATAGAGTGTGGTTGCCTTTACCATAGAGAGGAGCGAACCTTCCACACTGCCTGTGCACCCCAAGCCTGAAAGGGTCCACATTTTGTACCTCTACATACCATCCAAAGCATGCACTCAGCATCTGGCTTTCTTCTACTGTCCAGCTGCTGTCTCCGAACATAAAACTTTCTTGGGCTAAAGTCCTGGGGAAAATCCTCTTGCTTATGATCTCAACAATGACAATGAAGTCCACATTAAAAAAAATATATTTTTATTGATTTTTTACAGAGAGGAAGGGAGAGGGATAGAGAGTTACAAACATCGATGAGAGAGAAGCATCGATCAGCTGCCTCCAAGGTACATGCAACCAAGGTACATGCCCTTGACCAGAATCGAACCTGGGACCCTTCAGTCCCCAGGCCGACACTGTATCCAGTGAGCCAAACCAGCTAGTGGCACATTTTTATTTAAGTGAATTACCATTCCACATTAATAATAGTTGCCCGACAAAGTTTTTGTATAATGTATTTTTATTTACAACTTTAGTTGGACACTCAACATTGCTTGAAATTTCTTTTCCTTATTTCTTAAAATCTTCTTTAAATTTCTCTGATTAGTTATAATAAAAGTTGTCATTTTATTTCGAGTCACTTGTATTAATTTACACTAATCTCGGAAAGCTCTTACTTTCATAACTTTTCTATTTTACCAGGAATACTTCATCTTTACCTCCTTTTCTCAGCTACATACATGCTGCAGCCAGTTCAAGTCTTTCCTCCCCATCCGTGCTGCCTCCCGTATTCCCCTTCTGCCTCCTCCAGATACCTAAACAATGCATAATCTTTCTGTATCTTCATCTACATCAGTTTCTTCCTCCCAGATATGCTGAACTTTCTTCCCCTCTTAAAATAAAACAACCAAACCCTGGTGTGTGGAGCGGGTACTTTTCATCAAACAAAATCGCGTCTCAGTCTATTCAGTTAGATGTTCTTAAACTATCCGTGTCTCTACTTCCGCCCATGTCTGCTTCAGTCTCTCACTTCGGAAAGTCTTTGGTAAGATTTCTTTATCATCAAATGCAAAGCCCCTTTCTTAGCCCTCATCCTAACTAAACTCCCGGCCACAGATGTCATCAGTTGTCAGCCCTTCCCTGAGTTTCTGCACCACGTCTCCCATAGCTCCTCACAGCGAACTGCTGCAGCCACACTGCGGTATTCTGAAGCATGACGCTCTTTCACACTTCTTTACCTCTGCACATGCTCGTCCTTCTGCTTAGGACGTTCATGCTCTCATTTTATGCCTGGTGAATTCTTACACTTCCTTAAACTTTCAGCTTCATTGTTAATTCTGTTGTGAGTCTCTCTTGTACCTTCCCATCACGAACCTATCAAGAAGAATCAATCATTGCATCTGTTCTCTGTAAATGTTCACACTTTGTGATGCCAGTGTTTGCGATGTATTAAAATGTCTGTGCTTGGCCTCCTCTACCAGAATGTGAAAACCTCAGAGGGAGGGACAGATCTTGACATGTGGCACAGACTTTAGCATCACTAACCTTCAAGTTCCTTACCTGTGAAAGGACTCTCACACAGTATTATAAGGATTTACATGTTTTAAGGTATACGGAGAGTGGCAAAGTGAACTATCAAATGAATGTCAAATAAATGAATGACTAAGGCAATGAAACTGACAAACATGGCTACATCTGGACAATAAACACTTGATAAATTTCTATTGACTAAATAGATGCAATAATGAACGAATAAGAGCTATTTTCTTTGTTTGAAAATTATTTCCGTCTATCTCCTATATTTACCTCCTTCAATATCATAAGAAGCTTAAATCCCTCCTTTCACTATGTTAAAATAGTATTTATTTACTATTTATTCATTCCTATTACTTTCTAGCATACTTATTTGATATAATTTCTTCTCACAAAAATGTTAATTCTATGAAACAAATCACATGACTTCCTTTTTTTAAACCAGAGCCTATCCTGATTTACAGCAGCTCTTCTTTAAATTTTTATATATTTAAATTTTTGCATGATATTATGAATCAGTTAAAAATGTTTAATGCATATAACTCTCACCCTTTATACACATATACAATATTAACAGTGATTTAAACAACATATAATACCATACCGGGGCAGATTAGAAGTGGCATGATGGCTCAGTGGTATCAGAGGGCCAAATTCTCTATTCTCTTTTCTTAGCATGTGTTTTTTATCTCATTGTTTAAAATCTCTGGAGCTTCCAGCATTACAGCTTCATTCCAACCAGTACAAAGAGTGGAGGAGGAAGAAGGTCTGCTCTCCCTTTAAAGTTGAACATAATGCTTGCCTGGAAGTTGCACACAGTACTTATGCTTATTTCTCAATGGGAGAAAAATTATTCTCATGGTCAGAACTAACTACAAAGAAGGTGGAGGATGTAGAATTCATTTTGAATGGCCATCTATTAAAATATACAGAGAAACAGATATGAGGGTAGAAAACTAGTAGTATTTGCCACCATTTAAATAACAGCAAGCTGATTGTATTAATACACTGCATTTCCCGTGTCCAAAAGGACATGTAGCCCACTGGAGGACTTGTTACTACTACATTATATTTAGGAAAAACTATATAATTTCCTCCCATTCCCCTTATCTGAATTCAATGCTATACCTATGAAAAGATCACTCCAAGAGCAGGCAGAGACATTTATTGAGAGAGCCCTCAAAAGTTTTGCTTATATATGTCTGAGAAACAAGGAGTGGTATCCTTATACCCCAACAGCTAATTTAATGATACATGTTAGAGTATTTCATTTCTGGAGAGAAGGTGCGTGTGTGTGTGTGTGTGTGTGTGTGTGTGTGTGTGTGTGTGTTTTAAGGTAAGCATTTTTCAAGTTAGAATCTAAATGAACAAAAATGTGTGAAACTCAGAGAAAATAAAATTGAAATACATTTTAAAAACTACTCACAGCCAATTTTTTATAAATTTGTGCAGAAAAATGCTTATAAAGTATATCCTAAGTAAAGTACATGTTTTAAAAATTAATACCAATCATAATGTGAATAGAAAAAAATAAAATAAAAACTTAGTTGTTTATATTTTATAGACTAATGTCTTATTTTTTGTCACTCTCCTTGCCATAACGAAACAGTTTCCTGCTGAGCACTTGCATGGAATACCCATTTGGGAGAAGCAAATATTTTTTGTGGGTGCTACATCTGGTTTGAAAGATAAAAATTCAAATATAAATTACGCTCATCAAACTGCTTCCTTTCAATAAAAGTTCTGGCATGCCTATTTTTTCTACTTTTAAGCTATTCTTTATAAGAAGCCATTTTGAAACTATAGCCATACAGAATTAACTCTCAGCTTTTGGATGTCCCAAATCCAGTATTGTGAAACTACTTCTTACAGCCACTTAGTGACAAAATGACAAATGAATGTCCTATTCATTGTAGTATAAGATGAATGACTAATGAGCTGTGTCCTAGCTGTCAATTAAGTTTCTTCCTATATATATCTCTACAAATAAAGCAATTCCTTGAAACAACATAAAAGGAAGTATGTGTTTCCTATTTTTGCCTTCGAGAAGAATAGACCTGCACAACAAATAAAAAATATTCATTATTCAACATTTTTATTATTAAAATTTTAAGTATTTATATTGCAGTATGGGAGTACTTTATATTCCAATGGGTTCAGCCACTTCCCATGAACATGGCTTTCTAGTTTTCTTTGTTAATTTATGAATCAGCATGTGACATGTTTTTCTTAATTCCAATATATTTTTAAAAATCTATAATTAACATTGTATTCTGTTTTCCACAAATAAATCAAAATCCATGTTAGAAATATCCAAAATTTTAAATATGTTTTATTGATTTTTTACAGAGAAGAAGGGAAAGGGGATAGAGAGTTAGAAACATTTATGAGAGAGAGACATCGATCAGCTGCCTCCTGCACACCTCCTACTAGGGATGTTCCCGCAACCAAGGTACATGCCCTTGACCGGAATCAAACCTGGAACCCTTCAATCCGCAGGCCTACACTCCATCCGCTGAGTCAAACAGGTTAGGGCAGAAATTTCCAAATTTTATAATATATAATGGCCTTGGAAATATAGATCAAATAACAGTGGTCAGTAATTGATATTAAAAAATAACTGGTTTTATTCTTTTAGTATTCTTAGTATATATAGCTTACACATACTTTTTTTCTTAATAATTGGTTGATATCTTTACTTGCCTAATATGAATGTTTTTGTTTTTATCTTGGACGGAATTCCTTTATTGGAAATATTTTTAAAATATAGAGAAATAGAGTATAAGAAGGTACATAATATTCACAATTATTTCTTTTCTTATGTTAAACACAGAAAAAGTAAAATGATTGTTTTTACTCATTGTAAATTGTTGGTAGTTCACGTTTTCCTAAGATCACACCTTGTCTCATGATGTTTTGAATTTATTCCTTTTGAAATATATTTAAATATTACTAGGGACAGCCTCAAGTAAAAATTATACCTTTAAACTATTACTGGAGAGATGTAGAGTATTTCCTAAAGTTACATTTTCCTCCACTAATATTTAGCTAGTAAATCTACACTTCATTCCTTTGTTGCTGATTTCTGTTAATAGTTACTGAATCCTTAGGGAAATTCATGTTCCAAGAAATAAGTAATAAATTTGTTCTTTACTTCTTTGCATTTTTCATCAAATATTTGTTTGCCATAATTTTCTATGATCATCATTTTATTTTATCCTTATCATCTTCATATATTCTATCTTGTCTCAGGCCATTATTCCCCATAACCCCATGACTTTTTCCCAGAGCCTCATCTTATCATTGTGTCTGATCTTTCAGTTATTAATAAGAAATATGTCAAAATTAAATGCTTTGCTAAGAGTCTGAAGTATAATTATCTGATTGAAGCAATAGCCATCCGTGGTAAATGTATCTTATGGAGGAATTAAAGGGACACAAATGCAAATAAAGTTGTGCATGTCGCTCTTGCACTTTTGGATGCTATTTTTCTCTAGGAAGTTTAGTTCTACAATCATATTTGATAAGGCAATCAGTAACAACCAGAGTAGTAATTTACCTATGTAACACTGCACCGTTGGATTGCAATGAAGGTTTTCTACTAGAGTTTAAAAGAACATCATTATTAAGAAACAAACATTTTCTTTCCAAGAGCATCTTATCAGATAAGGTGAAGTTCAAGGAGATCAGCTTTAGTTTTTCCAATAATTTGTAAAGTTAGGTTTATATACAGAGATTATATTAACTTATCAACTATATTATGTTATTTTAAAGAATTAACCCAAAATTCCAAAATCCATTCCCATAATTTTTCCCAGTCATCCCCTAGAACTACAAATTACAACCTGAGATTAATTTCTTAGGATTGTATCTCCAGCTTCACCTTGTAAAAATTCCAGCAGTTCTAGGACACAGCCACACACAAATAAGATTGAATGACACATTCATTGGTATTAGATATCTTTAAAAAGGGTCAAGGAATTTCATGAGGAAGAATGAAAGAGAAAAGATCCAGAGATCCAGAGCAGCCATTTCTTCAGACATTGGCAACATACCTGCCTAGAGCAGGGTTTCTCAATCTCAATTCCATTAACATTTTTAGCTAGAAATGTCTTTATAGTGGGGATCTGCTCTGTGCATTATAATATCTTTAATAGCATCCCTGGCTTCTACCCACTTGATGCGAGTAGCACCCCACCATTCATGACCATCAAACATGTGTCCTACATTGGGGTAATGCCCTACATTGAGGATCTTTTGAAGACCCCTGGCAATATGAAAGATGGAGTAATAATCATGTAACTATTTTACAGATATCTCATTTGGTTCTTAAATGAATCTGAGGAGGTGATATTATTTACTAAACTAAGGTCTAGAAAAGTTAAAATATTTTATAATTTATCTTTATTGTTGAAATTATTACAAATGTTCCCTTTGCTTCCCCATTTACCCCCTCTAGCCAGTTCCCTTGCTATTTCCACACCCACCTCAGGCCTTCACCACACTATTGTCTATGTCTATGGGTTATGCAAATATGTATATAAGTTCTTTGATTAATTTCTCCCCACCCAAGGTTTGTAGGGTTTTTTGTGTAAGTTTATAAAACTTCGTGTTATAACTCAGAAGTCAACCTTAATGTTAACACTCAACAACTATGTAGAGTTGAATAGGAGAGAAGATGACAAATAAACACTGTGCCCACCTAACAATTTTGCTGAGAGTCAGCACTGGTTAGTTTTTTCCATGTTAATATTAATTTTTATGGCACATTGCTTATTCAAGATATAAAGGTAGAATTTTTTAAAGATTTAACTTTATCTCCTTCTGTGTACGCAGATCTTGGATTATAGTTGTTAGATTATGATTTGTGAAAGTTCTTGGACGGCAGGAGAAAATCAGAGTTTTACTGTCACAATGATAGACTTGATGGCATTTCAAAGTAAACATTGCCTATAAAGAGGATAAGAGGAGGCAAAACCTGTGAGATTAGCTATAAAGTGTCAGCATTGTTTTACCATTTCTCCTAAATTTTATCTATGAAGTGCTAACTTCTAAAAATTTCAGATAACTTGAAAGTGAGTGGAAAAGCAGTTAGTTCGTTTACCCATTCATCCAGCCAGTCATCCATCCATCCATCCATCCATCCATCCATCCATCCATCCATCCATCCATTCATTCATTCCATCAACAGGTAAGTAATTTCTGTGATGGTGGAGACTTCATTTTTTCTTCCTGTTTTGAATGTTATTTTCCCTGAGTCTTACAAAGTACTTGGAAGGTAGCTGACAGTATTAAATATTTATCAAAATGAAAAACAATAGCAATGGGCATAATTTATTTTTGTGTTAAGTACAATGACTTCTTTAAAAAGTTAATACACTAGGAAGGTGTGTGGAGTAGGAAGTAGATGAGGAATGCAGACATTTTGAGAAATAATATAATGTGTGTTTTTCCATAAAGTAATGAATTTACGAGGGTATCAAACATTTTAAATCTAAGGGAATAGATTTTTTTCTTATCACTTTTACCTTTTTCAGGCCAAAAAGACTAGATTATTAAAATGTATCTCGACCCAATATATTGAGCGAGTTTGTCATTATTACCCACGGAGGTGACTGCTCTCTGGCTTACTTTCTGCTGGAATTCCCACCCCCCTTCAATTTATTTATTTATTTTATTTTTATATTTTTACATTGAGACAAAGGGCATATTTAATGATTATAGATTAGTTTAACATTTGAGAAGCAATGAAATCCATTACATTTACATAAAAAAGAAAATAATAATTTCAAAATTTCAATAGATGCCACAAAAGCATCTGATAAAAGCAGGTCCAATTCTTCTTATCCATAGAATTTCACTTATTTTGGTATCAGCTGGAAGAAAACACCTCAGCTTTTGAGAGGGTCATGTCATTGCATGAGGCCCATGTCGATGATCTCTGTACCTTAAAGTCATCTCTGCCATAGCTAAGCTTAGGAGTAAAATCCAGGAGGTACGCAGGCCTGTGGTTTATGCACAATATGAACAGCAGGGGGAAGGGAATTTGGGGGTCTGTTTTAGGATTCTGTCTACCAAAACAACCTTTCTTTTTTTTTTTTTCCCTCCTGTGGTGCTCTTTGACTAGTCTAGGCTGGTCATATTTGACATAGTACCCAATAAGGTCATGATCTTAATAATCACATCTTGAATGTCATTGCTTTATTTAAGTTTCTGTCTTCCTTTGTAAACTGTAAGCATGGTAATGGTAAGATCTTGTCTGGCTTCATCGTAACTGCATGTTGACAATATTTTATGGCACCTAATCCTTTGCCGACTAAATAAATAGGCGCTCAATAAACATGTTGATGGAGGAAATGAAAGCAAATACTAGAAAAACCATACCATGTAAGAAGCTTCTGATATGGCTCCCATTTGAATATAAGATCCCAGAAGACTCTGATGTATTCATCAATGTATCTCCAGTGTGTAAACTGTAAATTTATTCCTTGTCCATATTGGCTGATCAATAAATACTGAAAGAATGAACTGTCTTATCAGGCTTGGATGTACGTTTTCATGGCCCAGGCGGTAACCTGAATAGTTAAAACTCCCCAAATGCATTGTAGACATTTTTGAACATTTTTTGACAATTATTTCAATCTTAGCAAAAGTACAATCTGTAATCTTTGCTCTCATTTCACAGTACATTTACCTCACACTTCGCTACCCCCAAATCAAGACTGTTTTGTGCAAATTAATTAACAAATTTAAGGCAACTATGGGTACAATTAACTGGGGATTTAAAAAAAATGTTCCAATAATAGTCACACCAAGAAATTAATATAGCTAACATGCAAATTTATGATGTAAATTTACTTCTGTAGCATTCATTTGGACATAATCATTTTTCACAAAATGAGTTGGTCTGTATTTGACTTGTAATAGTTGTTTGTGTTTTGATTTTTAAACTTAGATTAATCATCATCTTTAGTGCTTCTCCTTATCTTATGCTGGAAATCCAAAGTAAAACAATATGACATGGATCACTATTTATAAGCATTTTGAGCTTCTCAGAGCTTCATGTGCCATCACCAATTATAACTCCAAGCATGTTCTTCTATTCTCATTGTCAAATAGATGGTGACAGTTTCTAGTACTTTGCAGCTTAATAAACTACCTCCTAGAAAACTCCTCAGTCAGCATGAATTTAGGTTGCTGTGAGTTTATTTTTTTTATAAACGAAAGGTGCTGATGTGATTTTAGGTATCCTAAAGTGTATTCATTTAGATCAGAACTTCAAGTAAATAAATCCTTGATTCATTTTCTTTTAAATCCTGAAAGCTCAGTGCTCTAAATACTGTTTTGGTAGAAAAATCATTGACAGCTGCAGACGACTGCCACTTGAGACAGACTGATACATGCACAACAACTTTAAAAACCTATGTTCCTTATTTACCAATAATTATCTTCTATTGACTCTTCTCTCAATAATTACTCATTTAATCTATCAAATTAACTGATTAATGCTAAATAACTTTCTAAGGCTTTTGCTTAAAATAGTAAATCTTAGACACTATTTTGGAAATATGTGTTGTGCAAAATTGCAGAGTTTTCCTGTCTTATGAAAAATGATTGAATTTTCATTTATCTTTTGAATCCCACCTTTATTTTCTGCCAACATGTAACTTCTACATTTTTCCTTCACCCTCATTATTTTCCCATGGTGAAATCATTGTCTTTTAAACTTCACTTTCTGAAGGATGATCTTATAGGGTCCTCTTTGTGTCTCCTCTCTAAACTGTACTACCTTCTATTAATATTTCAATGAAATCTTAGAACAATCACTTCCTCATACATCTGAATAATCCAACATCCTGTTGTGGAAACCCACATTCTCTTCCTCTAATTTATCTATATATATAAAAGCCTAAGTGACCAAACAACTGAACAACTGGTCGACCGGTAACTATGACGCACACTGACCACCAGAGGGCGGACACTCAATGCAGGAGCTACCCGCTGGTGGTCAGTGCACTCCACAGCAAGAGTGCTGCTCAGCTGACAGACCTGTCCAGGCAGCCCACCAGCCCAGTGGCAGCCACTCACTCCCTCAGTAGTCCTGCTGTTTTAATCTTCAGAGAACGAGCCAGGCATTGACAGACCAGCACCTCCAGGAGAATCTCAACATCACTGCTGGCCTCCTGGAAGTCGGCCTTGGGCACCAGGCACCATGGCATTTCCCCTCCTTAAACAATCCTTAAGGAAGAAACAATATAAAAGTGGCCTCCAGGTGGCTCCTGACAACCTGTGTGAAGTCAGTGGGATGGATCACTTTCACTTCCTGGCCCTCTTCTACCCCCCTCTGGACTGGTGCCAAACACAGGGCTCAAGGCTGGTGTGCGCTTCTGAGGCCGCGAGCCTCTCCAGATCAGGACTGACTGGGCGCAATCCCACAGCAGTCACAGGGGGCCCAGGATGAGTGGGAGCTGCAGGCAGGAGTGGCAGGCAGCATTGAACTGCAGGTTTTGGCCCAATTCCCACAGGCCATGCTGAGGGATTCCACCCATGCATGAATTCATGCACTGGGCCTCTAGTAAAGTAATAAGAAAAATTGCCAGCCAGATTAGATCACAGAAGCCTTATATTCTGTTCTCAAATACTAGTAAGTCCTTATTCTAAATTGCACTTTAGCTTTTGACCAATAGAGTAGACACTTATTGGAGAAGCTCTCTATGTAGAATATATGCTGACTGTCTTCCCTTTCCCCATTGTAACTGTGCTAGGAAAAATATGTCTGCATTTTAGGGTTCCAGTGATGTGTTGGGAGGTGTTAAAAATCCAGCATCAAGTTGCTTAGAATGGATGTTTTTAATGGTTTTACTGTTATTAGATCATGGTAGAAGAAAGACATTCAAAATCAGTTACCATAGCTATGGTACCCTGAGAGCAGTATACAACAAAGATCTGTAACTTCAATTATAGTAAAAAGGACTCATCTTATTTCACTTTCTTAAGCTTAGTAAAGCCTTTCTGTTAAAATGACCAAAGATGATTAGTATTAAGACCAGTAAATACTTTTTTTTTCTAAATAGAGATAGCTGAGATGAGCCTCAATATGTTTGCCATTGAGACCAATAATACTGACCAGTTGCATAGCATTTCTATCCATAAATAATAAAAATTAAAAATTAAAGTATCTGACTACCAGTGTTTTACAATAACAGGCATAGCTGCCATTTGACATAAACTTATGCTGACTCTGAGCCAAGCCAAAGATCAACAAATGAAGATTTTTTTTGTTTGGTAAAAGAAATTTGGATTATTGACCAAAACTTCTTGGTAACTTCCCATGGGAAAAGAAGTCCTTTTGGAGGACAGTGCTGAATGGCTTGGCATATGCTGATACTTTGTGACAATCTTTTCAATAGCAGAATCATTTCCAGGCCACCAGACACAGTGAGTAATTCCTGAATGTGCTACATGTGGTGTGGCCAAGATGACAGTATTGCCATCTGGAATAATAACAGAATTTCCTCAAAACAGACATCCTTTATGGGCAAATAACTTATGCAGATCATGTGCCAAGGGCTTGATATTTTCAGACATTTCCATACTGGACTTTGCAGTCATAAGCAGCAGTGCATTTATAGCAACAAAATATAATTACAGATAAGAACTGCAAAGACCACCCTCTATTACCTTTGTAATCATATACATAGAGATATTAGGAAAGGTAGAGCAGCATGATTTTTAGAAATAGCTACCCAGCTTTCCATGGAATATGAAGAGGTTGCATTGTTATTGGCATGGAAAAAGAGAATGTTTACCAGTAATCGGGACATCAAACACTATGGAGAAGGTAATGGTAACACCGACAGAAACTAAGAAATGCTACTACTCCACCTTTACCAGCAGACATGAATGTAGCAGCTCGTCCCAATATCTTCATTTAAGTCAACACTCATCACCATTGTTTTGTTGTTGTTTAAAATTTAGTTTTTATTATTTCAGAGAGGAAGGGAGAGGGAGAGAGAACTAGAAGCATTCATGGTGAGAGAGAATCATTGATTGGCTGCCTCCTGCCGGCCCCCAATGGGGATTGAGCCCACAAATCAGGCACATGCCCTGACTGGGAATTGAACCATGACCTTCTTCGTGGGTTGATGATAAACCACTGAGCCACACCGGCCAAGCTCAACAGCTTTGTTTTATTGTCTCTTATAACTAGTCTGTCTTTTCTCCTGGAAACCCCAGGCTGATTTTATATCCTCCAATTGAGTTTTATTTTATGATCTCTTTATTAATGAATACTTTATTCAGTTATTTTTAAACATGTTACTAAATTAACAAAATGTCCTTTACATTAAATAAATATAGTAACTGTAGGGTTGAAAAATAGTAAATATCTGATTAATTAAATCTGGGGTGAGTTGTGTGGGTGTCCAACAGGTTGGATTGTTTCTTCTCATCCCTGGAATTATTTCTACAGCACCCTAGGGCTTTCAGTAGACATTTAAAAAAACTTCTGCTTTTTCTGTGATATTTATCAAGTCACTTCATCTCTAGAGTGGAAGAATCTCTGTAATGAACTAATTCTTCAGATGATGTTAAGAGACAGTGTCTAACACAGAGATGTTTTAATTAGGCTTTTGAAATAATAGAACAAAAAGTTTTGCAATCAATTAAAATTAAACAAAAAGGCAGCTAAAAGAAAATATAAGGTTACATGAAGGAAAAAGGTGAAATTTAATTATGTTCTTCTAGTTGTCAACAAGCATCTTTGGCTGTAACTTGCCCAATCTATAAATATATGTATTATTTCAACATCTATCAAGACTGAATTATTTTTTTTGTATTTGAAGCATCTTGTTATGCTCATTTATTAAAAAAAAAACAAAACACCTAAAGCAAAACAAATTAAGACAAATTCTTCATTAAAAGACCTTCATTCTAAATTCCAGCAACTCAGTCTCTGTAAAGAGTCTTAACAGGAAGCTTAAATGACAAGGAAAGGTGAAACAATTTGCCTTCTATTCCTTGTTGAATGGAATTACACAGTTCAAGGTCAGTACACTGTCTTTAAGCTTGGGAATTGCATATACTGTTTTCAAAGGTTCATTCTGCTCCCAAGTGATGCTATTCTATCTTAAAGGAATAAATTTAGACAACAGCAAAAAAAAAAAGTCACCATTATATTTTCTCTGAAAGCATAAAATTCTCAGTATCTTCTGTCTCCATTATTATAAGTGGGAAACAATAAGTTGCATTGAAGTAAGTTTGCATCTGTGCTGCGTCAGTGAAGCACACCAGTTGAAAAATGAAAGTGAGCAAAGCATCATTTATCAACAACAAAAACAAAATTTCAAAATCCTGTTTTACTTCACACGCACTCTCATGCAGTGAACTGTGTCCAGCACGGCCAGAGGTGAACCTGAGGAGGGGTGGTGAAGGATTGAAGAAGACAGACAGGAGAATACAGTTGGGGCCAGGTAGGATCACTGTTACTGGAGTAGGAAACAGTGACCCTGCCTGTACGCTGAAGCTTTATTTTATAGTCAGAGCACACAAAGCAAAACAAGGGGAATGGTCAACATGTTTACAATGTTCTTGCGAGTTTCAAATATATTTCATTACTCAGGCTTTGTTTTGACAGCACTTGCTGCACCTCTCACAGCCCATTAGCTACCTAGGAACAAGGGAGGACTATAAGGTCAAGCTTAATTGTGCTAGGAGGGCTCTGCCCTCCAAGCTCAGAATTGATTATGGCTTTGCTACAGGTCAGTCCGAGGCTTGACCCTATAGCCGCTCCCTACAATGCAGAATAAGTTAAAGAGGATTAAGTTATCCAGTTCAGCATCAGCACATGTTACACAGTCTATTCTTTTATCTTCAGCACAGCCAGGCT
This sequence comes from Myotis daubentonii, assembly GCF_963259705.1. NCBI lineage: Eukaryota > Metazoa > Chordata > Mammalia > Chiroptera > Vespertilionidae > Myotis > Myotis daubentonii. Next base: position 170,789,728 of record NC_081840.1, on the reverse strand, counting down.
CCCTCTCATCCTTATCAGAAATTCACCAAGAAGTCCATTAGTGTGTGCTGTCACACTGAAAATCATTCCATCCTGTAAAGTGGCTTTCCATTCATGTCCATAGATTTATGCCACACCTCAGGGAAGGGATCCTGCAGCCTTATCTCCTTCATAATTTGGAGAATGACTCAAGACTTCAAGATCGAAAAGGTTTTAATATGTTGTACCTCTTAAGCTATTAGTCCTTTGCTCAGTATAGTCAATTCTTTTAGGATAAATTTCATAGGCTTGAAGACCAGAAAAGAAAAACATCTGGTGCTTTGTACTCCCCAGATATTTCTAAACAGTTCTGTAGTTTGGGTACAAATGCTTTATTTTTATTATTCAAAGTAAAGACTTAAGATTCAGAAATTGGAGGCAAAAGATAGAGACAGCAGGGACATATGATTGATGTAACTGGGTTAGATTCTTCCATGAAGGAGTTTGTCATGAAGAAGTCATATACTTACTTACACAAGTTGATTTTAACTAGGATGTCACTTGAACAAAGAATAACTCCTTCCTACCTTGTCTGTAAGACATTAATTTTCCATTAAAAATGTTTATTAATTCAGTATTAGGAGGTGGTTTTGTTCAGTTATCTTTCAAATATCTGCTTCACATATCTCCCCCAATAGATGGTGATGGTAGGTTAGAACAATCTATAAAAGTCCAATTATTTTTTTAATATATTTTATTGATTTTTTTACAGAGAGGAAGGGAGAGAGAGAGTCAGAAACATCGATGAGAGAGAAACATCGATCAGCCACCTCCTGCACATCCCCCACTGGGGATGTGCCTGCAACCCAGGTACATGCCCTTGACCGGAATCGAACCTGGGACCTTTCAGTCCGCAGGCCTGTGAGGCCCCCGAAGCGGGACCCTCACTCTGTCCCACAGATTGACGGCGACCCCAATCAACCGCAGGAGACGTCACTTGATGCAAAACGCAAGAGGCTTTATTCTTTATTCCAGCGCGCTGGGGCCCAACCCGTACTCACACAAGAGCAGAGGAGTTGTGCGCCCAGCAAGGGGTTTTTCAGCTATTTATATGCTAAAATCACACATCAGGGAGGGGTTGCATGCAGGAGGGTAAGAGGAGCTTGATAGGGATAAGGCACTCCTTCCTGGTGTTTTACAGCCTGTTCCTCTCAAGGTTGATTGAAGCTGGGTTTACTCAACCCATCCTTTGTTGGGGCTATCTCCTGTAATAGCCTTGGGGAGGGCGTCATTCCCTTCCGTTCCTATCTCTAGTGGGGGAAGCCTAGGGAGTTGAGATAAAACAGGCAGCTAGGCCTGGCAGCTGGGCCTGTGCAGTTTGTAACATTCTTTTATTCTTTCAGGCCGACACTCTATCCACTGAGCCAAACTGGTTTCGGCAAGTCCAATTATTTTTAAATAATTTAAATATAACGAAGCAGTACACTTATTTTACTTCAGTTAATTTACTTTTATTGTTTGTTTAGAATAATATTGGTGGTCATTATTTGTTGACACTCCAGCTAGGAGATAGAAGAAAGAGAGAATACCTGAACTTTAACATTTTTTATTATTGATGAACTTATGAAAGATTTGACTTCTATAAGATGTGCTGTTTGTTCAAAATTATCTGTTTTTTAATATATTTTTATTGATTTCAGAGAGGAAGGGAGAGGAAGAGGAAGGTATATATATATATATATATATATATGTATATATATATATATATGTATATATATATATATATATATATATATGAAATGAGCCGCAACCTGGGCATGTGCCCTAACCGGGAATCACACTATGACCTCCTGGTTCATAGGTTGATGCTCAACCACTGAGCCATGTTTTTTTAACCCAAAGAATAATTTTTTTCTGCACATTTATAGGTCTCTTATACTGAATTGTAACTGTTTTTCTATGTTTGATATTCATGTTTCATTTTGAGAAAATATTTTTTGAATGCCTTATTGGTATAAGACATCGCGATATAAGAAACACTTCTTAGGTTCAAAGTTTCTAATCTAGAGAGATGACATACATACAACTAATAATAGAAGAAGACGGCATATATTAAATGTTAGAGAGGGAGAGGAAAAAATCTAGTAAGAGTTCAAATAAGGATGAGCTCACTTCAGGCTAAATCTCATTATTATAAGCCCTTGGGGCTATCCAAATTCTGTTGGTGTTCTTGTTATTTGGTGCTTTGCTGTTCACCAGGCTCTGGGGAAATGGCCTTATATTAAATTAATTACCCTTAGTTAGTTTAATGATTCTCTGGCTTTCTAGAGTTTTATCTTATTTTGACATCAAATTATTAAAAGGGTACAGTATTGCCTTTGTGTACATTCTACTTGCAATTGTGTTTAATGTAAATGTAAATAGACTCAGTCTGGCAGGAAGAATATAAAATATGTTATGGTGATTTTATCTTAAAAACTATTAATGACATTAACTTTATATATACATACTAGGGGCCCGGTGCACGAAATTCGTGCACTGGGTGTGTGTGTGGGGGGGGAGTGTCCCTCAGCCCAGCCTGCCCCCTCTCACATACTGGGAGCCCTCAGGCGTTGACCCCCATCACCCTCCAATCGCAGGATCGGCCCCTTGCCCAGGCCTGACGCCTCTGGGTGAGGCGTCCGGCCCGGGCAGCGGGGACCCACAGCTGCAGCGGCCCTGTGATCGTGGGCTTTGCTTTAGGCCCAGGCAAGGGACCCCTAGCTCCTGGGACTGCCAGCTTCGACCGTGCCCAGCTCCCATTGCTGGCTCCACCCCTACTTCCTGCTAGAAAAGGCGCCTGATTATCTGATTATGGCTGGGGGGCAGGGCAAAGGTGGCCCCAGGGCCACCTTTGCCCTGCCCCCCAGCTCTTAGCTCCCCCCTGGGTTTCCGATCACTGTCAGTGGCAGGGGGCTTCTTCCTGCTTTCCCTTTCGCCTCCCTGCATTGTGCCTACATATGCAAATTAACCGCCATCTTGTTGGCAGTTAACTGCCAATCTTAGTTGGCAGTTAATTTGCATATAGCCCTGATTAGCCAATGAAAAGGGTAGCTCGTACGCCAATTATCATTTTTCTCTTTTATTAGTGTTGATTCTTTTTATTTATTTATTTATTTTTTAAATATATTTTATTGATTTTTCAGAGAGAGGAAGGGAGGGAGAGAGAGAGTTAGAAACATCGATGAGAGAGAAACATCTATCAGCTGCCTCCTGCACATCTCCCACTGGGGATGTGCCCGCAACCCAGGTACATGCCCTTGACCGGAATCGAACCTGGGACCCCTCAGTCCGCAGGCCGACGCTCTATCCACTGAGCCAAACTGGTTTCGGCTACATATTCTTTTTAAATAGAAAATGTAAGTGTATTGATGTCCTGACTTTCTCATGCAGGAAAGACATAGTGATTAATGATGTGAGCCATTTTGTGATTACTTGATGCTGATAAATTGACATCTATAATAGTAATTTTCATAGTACTGAGAATGAAAGAAAAAATTCAATAAAGTGAAGAGCAAAACATGTAGCACACACTATTTAGCAAACACAGTAAATGTTTGCCTTAATTATTATTTCTGATTTTTATTTGGTCCATAACATCCTGTTCTCTTTATTTAGTCCATAACATCCTACACACTAAGTGAAGGGGCAAAGCTGTTTGTTGTCCCTTTTGTTTTCTGCCATGAAAAATAATGGGACAAATCTCACATATAACAGCTACGTTTGTATATTAAAATCAACTACATCATTGTAAGGTGGGGAAATGCATCTGTACTCAATAGAGATCCTTTGAGCCTTTTTAAAAAAATTTTATTGGGGTGACATTAGTCTACATGAACATATAGGTTACATGTGTGGATTACTAATTTACAGAATCTGTATATAGGACCATGTGCCCACCGCCCAAAGTCAAATCTCCTGTCACTGAGTCTTGATTGTAATGGAAAGCCTAGCCCTTCACAGATAAATCCAAAGAGTTCACTAGCCCATAATATGACACAATCTCTGGAGATCCTGGAATATTTGTTGTATTCATACAACTCTGGAAAATAAGCTGGATCATGTTATTAAAACTGTGTTCTTACACATACCTTTTATAGTTTGATAGGATTTCTCTGCCTGAGTGCGCAAAACTCAATTTGGCCTTCAAGGTGCTAAGCAACCTTTGGAGTGCACACCCATGCTGTTTACCTCAGAGACTTTCAATGCTTCTTTGTGCTAGCAGTGTTAATCTCCTGCCAGTGATCCTTTATATGTTAGCTTGTAAGGGCAAAGAACAATGTTAGTCTTCTACATAATTTTATTCTCAGGTTCTAACTCAGGATTTGGCACAAACAGATCTTTAATAATTTGAAAATCAACCAATTAATTAATTATCAATTTAAAAACTTTAGGCATAAAGAGGAAAAATAAGCTTTAATTATATATGAACATATGAATTCAATATGAAAGAAGAATTAAGCTATGAGTCTGGCTTCTGGCTGAGCGGTGCTCCACCTGTGGGAGCGCACTAACCACAGGGGAAGCTCCTGCATTGAGCGTCTGCTCCCTGGTGGTCAGTGCTCATCATAGTTACCGATAGTTCCAGCGTCAGGCTGAAACCGGCTGTTCAACATCCAGCAAGGGGTCCCAGATTCGAGAGGGCACAGGCCATGCCTAGGGACCCCAGTGGTGTATAAACGGGACTAGGGAGAGACATGGGAGGTTGGCCAGCTGGGGAGGGACTGTGGGATGACTCGAAGGTGTGTCCAGCCCATTTTTCTCAGTCCTGATTGGCCAGACCCCAGCAACAAGCTAACCTACCTGTAGGAGTATCTGCCTCCTTGTGGTCAGTGCACATCATAGCGACTGGTCGACCAGTTGGTTGATTGCCCCTGATGGTCAGTGCACATCATAGCGAGTGGTTGAGTGGCCTTAGCATATCATTAGCATATTATGCTTTGATTGGTTGAATGGCTGACCGGCTGACCAGACAGAATATTAAGCTTTTATTATATAGGACTGGTAGCCCGGTGCACGAAATTTGTGCACTGGGGTAGGGGTTGGGGGGAAAGGGGACATTCAGTCTGGCCTTCACCCTCTTCAATCTGAGACCCCTCAGGGAATGTCCAACTGCCTGTTTGTGCCCACACTTTTAACAGATAACAGCTCCATTGTTGTTTCTTTCTTATACTTATAACCATTGGTAGGTATTCAAAGTGTGTATACATTTTGGCGGGACAACCTGTATATCTCTAATCAGCGGTGAAAGAAACCAACAGCAGACTTGGAACCCCCAGACAGGGAACCTCGCTCACTCCCCACATGTCTCCCCACTTCACTTTCCACCTTCATGGGCAGCAGGAGAATCAACGTTTTCTCTCATTAATTCGGAAAAGCACATCCTGTCACCCGCTGCCCGGCAGGAGTGTGCTAGGCCCCAAGCAAGTGAGGCTCAGTCAGGGCAGCCTTCACTCATGGGTGCTGGCACCCAAAGAGCACATTCCTCCTCTACAGTCGCCCCGACTATCCCACTGTTCCACTGAGAGGACGGAATTCCTCTCTGCCTCTGGGTTCTTGATCTTGAACGCTGACCGAAGGCACCTCACCACCTCAGCACCTGCATTAGCCCCCCAGAGGTTATGTTGTCACTGCACTGGCCTCCTGCAGGAACAGGGCGTCACCACTCTGCCCTCTCACTGTCATCTCACAGGTGCCCACCCTCAGCACCCAGAACACCCAGACACTCTCCAAAGGACATGAGCGCATCAGAGGGGATGTGTGCACATCCTGTGGGGGTGTTAGGCATGCTGGATTGATGGAAGTGTGGTAGAGAGGTGGGGAGAACGTGTGCATGCCTTGGTTTGCAACTGTTGCAGGCGTGGGAGGGTGACAGTGTGCTGGGGGATGTTCCCACGCTGGGGGGGGGGGGGGATGTGCACACCGGAGGCCTCTGGCTTTGCAGATCCACAAACCCCCATGGTGCGGCCAGGAGGACGTCAGTCTGGCCCGCCAGGGTGGCTGTCCCTGCGATCCTGCACCTTCTGGGCCAGGAGGCGGATCTTGCGCAGCCACTCCTGGGCGCTGATGGCCTGCAGGCGCTACTTCAGCTCAGCCTTCAGGCTCTGCTTGGCGCGCTCACAGCTGTCACCACTGCCATGTGGGGAGTACAGGCCACCCTCTGCTGGCCTGCCTCCCCTGTCCAGAGCCTCTCTGCGCTGCTCACCTGCCCAGAGTGACTGGGGCTGAGAGGAAGCTAGGTGTCCTGCCCTGCCCAAACCTGCCGATCCGCCCCTGTGCAAGCTGCCGCCCCGCTGGGAAGGGCCACGGGATCCGGGTTCTGGGACCACTGACAGCCACAAGCGCTGCCCCCCGCCCGGCAGGGTCATAGATCCGTGTCTTGGTCCCACGGACAGCCTCAAGCACTCCCCCCCGCCCGGCAGGGTCACAGATCCACGTCCCGGGACCGCGGACAGCCTCAAGCACTGCCCCCTGCCCGCCAGGTCACGGATCTGGGTCCTAGGACCACGGACAGCATCAAGTGCTGGCTCCCGCCCACCAGATCACAGATCATGGTCCCAGACCACCGATAGCCTCAAGCTCTGGCTCCCGCCTGCCAGGTCATGGATCTGGGCCCCAGACTGCTGACAGCCTCAAGCACTGCCCCCTTCCTGGCATGGTCACAGATCCAGGTCCCAGACCGCGGACAGCCTCAAGCACTGCCTCCCCGCCCACCAGGTCATGGATCTGGGTACCAGGACCACGGACAGCCTCAAGTGCTGCCCCCTGCCCGGCAGGCTCACAGATCAGGTCCCGGACAGCTGACAGCCTTGCCTGCTGCCACCTGCCTTCAGTATTCAAATTAGCCACAATCTTGTTGCTTCAGGGTAGGGGTCCCCACTGGGGTGCCTGGCCAGTCTGGGTGAGGGATTGTGGACCATTTTCAGGCTGGCCGGCGACTGAAGCTCCCAACCTCTCCTTTTTTCTTTTTTTTTTTATTCTGGGATTTATTTACCTTCTATGGCTGTCACTGGAGCTGAGAGCTGGCTTTAGCTCTGAGGCCGGCTCTAGCTCTGAGACCTCGGTTGCTGAAAGCAGGTATCTGGGCTTGTTTGGCTTCTATAATTGAAACACTGTTGTGGTCCTGCTGGTTGAAGCCCGGCTGGCTGAAAGCCGTTTTCTGGGGTTTGTTTAGCTTCGATAATTGCAACATAGTTGCTTAGAGTGCAGGTCAGAGGCCAGCAGCGGCAGGCGGAGAAACTTGGCTTCCTCCATCACTGGAGCAACCAAGCCTCCTGTTCTCTTCAGCTGCCTGGCTGCCGGCCGCCATCTTGTTTGGCAGTTAATTTGCATATCTTCCTGATTAGCTAATGGGAAGCGTGTCAGAGGTACGGTTAATTACCATGTTTGTCTATTATTAGATAGGATTACTCTTTGAAGAGATCATTTGCTTTCCTATAAAGTTGATGAAAAAGCTTAATCTGTTTTACCTTAAGTATCTTCAAGAGATAATTTAAACTATAAACATTCCAGATCCTAATATTGTTCTCAAGGACTAACTTTCCCTAAATTCCTGACTAGTTTAGATTTCAACTACAACGTTAATTTTAAATTTTATTTTCACAAAGGACCAATAATGAGTGCTTATCATCACCTGATTTTATCTGTTGCTGTAGATTAAGGCAGCTGAAATTTGAAATTTTGTCATGGCCCTAGCAGGTGGACCAAAGGTTCAATTCAAGGTTTAATTCGGGTCAAGGGCAAGTACTGGCCTAGGCCCTGGTCAGGCAGGGTGTGTGCAGGAGGCAACCAATCTATGTATTGATCTTTCTGTCTTTCCCTCTCTCTGCCGGAAGCTGTATGCTGTGCAGATGTTTCTTTCCTGCAGCGACTGTGTCAAGCAGCAAGGATGGACCGGCTTCCGGCATCTCTCTTCCACTCTCTCTCTAAAAAAAAAAAAAAAAATCAATAGAAAAATATCCTCGGGTGAGGAGTGAGGATTAACAAAAGAAAATAACACACACAAATTTTGTCATTTAACTCTATCTTATTGAAAGTACCTTTTCTTTCTTTTTTTAAATTTTGTTTTATTGCTTAAAATATTAAAAAGAGTAGTACATATGTCTCCTTCTTTACCCCCCTTGACCTTACCCTGGCCTCCACTATCCCCTAGTGTCTTGTGTCCATTGGTTATGCTTAAATGAATGCATGCAAGTCCTTTGGTTGATCTCTTACCACCCCCGACCTCAGCCTTCCTGCTGTAGTTTGGCAGTCTGTTTGATGCTGCTCTTCCTCTGTATCTATTTTTGTTCATCAGTTTATAATGGTCTTTATTATCCATAAATGAGTGAGATCATGTGGTATTTTTCTTTCATTGACTGGCTTATTTCACCTAGCATAATGCTCTCCAGTTCCATCCATGCCATTGCAAATGGTAAGAATTCCTTCTTTTTTATAGTGGCATAGTATTCCATTGTGTAGATGTAGCACAGTTTTCTAATCCATTCATCTGTTGATGGGCACTTAGGCTGTTTCCAAATCTTAGCTATGGTAAATTGTGCTGCTATGAACATAAGGGTGCATATATCCTTTCTGATTTGTGTTTCTGGTTTCTTAGGATGTATTCCTAGAAGTGGGATTACTGGGTCTAATACGAGTTCCATTTTTAACTTTTTGAGGAAACTCCATACTGTCTTCCATAGTGGCTGCACCAGTCTGCATTCCCACCAGCAGTGCATGAGTGTTCCTTTTTCTCAGCATCCTCTCCAGCACTTGTTGATTTGTTGATGATAGCCATTCTGACAGGTGTGAGATGATACCTCATTGTTGTTTTGATTTTCATTTCTCAGATGATTAGGGACTTTGATCATGTTTTCATTTGGCTCTTGGCTTTCTGAATGTCCTCTTTCGAAAAGTGTCTATTTAGGTCCTTTGCCCATTTTTTGATTGGATTGTTTATCTTCCCTTTGTTAAGTTGTATGAGTTCCCTGTAAATGTTGGAGATTAAACCCTTATTGGGGATAACATTGGCAAATATGTTCTCCCATGAAATCGGTTTTCTTGTTGTTTTGTTGGTGGTTTCTTTTGCTGTGCAGAAGCTTTTTATTTTGATGTAGTCCCATTTGTTTATTTTCTCTTTAGTTTCCAATGCCCTAGGAGCTGTGTCAGTGAAGAAATTGCTTCGGCATATGTCTGAGATTTTGTTGACTTTGGATTCCTCTAGTATTTTCATGGTTTCCCGTCTTACATTTAAGTCCTTTATCCATTTTGAGTTTATTTTTTTGTATGGTGTAAGTTGGTGGTCTAATTTCATTTTTTTTTATGTATCTGTCCAATTTTCCCAATACCATTTATTGAGGAGACTGTCTTGACTCCATTGTATGTTCTTGCCTCCTTTGATCAGCTTCCTCCTGCAGGCCCCACACTGGGGTTGGAGCCCACAACCCCATGGAAAGTGCTTTTTCCATTCCAATATTTTAAATGTTTTGTTTTGTTTTTGAGGATAAGGATTAGTACAAATATATTCTAGTCTGTTAATATGTCAGTTTGGACCACTTTATCCATTGAGATATTTATCTAATTCCTTCTTTATTGCCTTCCTTCTTTCTCTTTTTTTTTCTTTTTGTTTTCTCAACAGAAAAAACTCATTCAGTCACTCACTTTCTCACTCCACCATCACAATGTTAAATAATACCCCAAGCTCTCTACCTATGTACTATTCAACCATGAACAAATAATCATTTTTCCTGTGTCCTTTCCTTTCATTGTGTCATAACCTCCTCTAGATTCTGCTTATATTTCTTTTACCTTTTCCATTCAAATCTAGAAGCTATGCACTTCGTTAATCAAAACATACACTGAACTATACAGGGCTTTGAAAGTCCTCATGAGATAGGAAGAGTTGGTGCAATATATACAACTGAGCACAAATTGCCTGCTACTTTTTTCTGACCCTTTAATTAATTTGCTTTACAACAGGGGTTGAAGTAGAAATTCTGTATTTCTGATTTTCCCTTTGTTGTACTGAGATATAATTGATGTTTAATATTGTGTTAGTCTTAGAGGAATATAACATAATGATTTCATGCATGTATACTCTATATTGTAAAATGATTACCACAATGAGTTTATCCAACATCCCTCACCTCACATTGTTACACTTTTTATTTTCTGATGACATATTTTGAGATCTACTCTCTCAGCAACTTCTAAATATACACTGCAGTGTTGTTAACTCTAGTCATCATGTTACACAGCCTGGTGTCTTACTTATCTTATAACGAGAAGTGTGTACCTTTTGATCACCTTCATCCATTTTGCCCACCCTTCTCCCTCTCTTTGGCAACCACCTATCTATACTTTCTGTGAGTCTGGTGTTTTGGGATTCCACATAAAAGTGACATCATAGCGGGCTTGTCTTCCTGACTTATTTCACTTAGCATAATGCCCTCAAGGTACATCCATGTTGTCACAAATGGCAAGAATTCCTTTTAATGGCTAAATAATATTCCATTGTATATCTACCCACATTTTCTTTATTTATCTATTGATCAACACCAGGGTTGTTTTGTGCCTTAGCTCTTGTAAATAGTGCTGCAGTGTACAGGGGAAGGCATGTATCTTTTTGAGATGGTGATTTCTTTTCCTTCAGATTCACACCCCTAGGGAGAGCATGAAGATGACACTTGCCAGCCTTTAGAAGATCATAGCCACCCCTTACATGGGAGTTCAATTAGAAACCCTACAGCTGAAACTTTTTTTTAAAATATATTTTTATGGCTTTCAGAGATAAAGGGAGAGGGAGAGAGAGTCAGAAACAGCAATGATGAGAGAGAATCATTGATCAGCTTCCTCCTGCAGGCCCCACACTGGGGTTGGAGCCCACAACCCAGGTATGTGCCCAAGTCAGGAAATGAACGGTAATCTCCAGGTCCACAGGTCGAAGCTCAACCACCAAGCAACTGCAGACCTGCCAGGCCAGGCTCAAACATTTAACATGTGCAAATAGACCTCTATCAAGAAGAGACAGGGCAGTTCAATCCTCTGTCTCTGTGCTGAGCCCTAAGGGGAATAGATGGTTAATAATCTTCCATAGTATTTTGAATTTGATTCAAAAATATCCACCTGTTGTGTCTATATATGCTTATGGCATACAAATGGTTAAGAACTATTTCTGTGTTTTCTAAAGTCCCCTGGGGCCTGTGAATGCAAAGCCCTTTTGCAGCAAGAGCCCATTGATCAAGGAGTGCTTCCCCTTTTGTTCCCCAGGCTGGGAGCCACCAGCAATCTGGAGTAGGGCAGAGGGAAAGCAGAAGAGGGCACCTGTGGCCTCCCTGCCCCCGGAGCAGACTGCAGTCAGCTACTAGATGTGTATTAAGTTAGAAGCCTGGCCCTCAGGCGGCAGCTTTTAAAACATGCAAATAGGCCTCCTTCAGGGAATGACTTGGCAGTTCAGTCCACTGCTGGTATGCTGAGCACTCAGGGGTAGCCTGGACCCTCTGTGAATCCTGAGAACCCAGCAAGAACTGTTCTTGTTGTTCTTTATTTGTTACTAGAGGGCTGATGCACAAAATTCATTCAAGGGGCTCAGCTTCTTCTGTAGTGACTTCATCCAGAAGGTCATCCAGAAAGACGTCTGTCAGGTCCTTCAGCTGTCCAGTCTAATTAGCATATTATGCTTTTATTATTATAGATAGTATTATGGGTCTCATGAAAGCAAGCCTTGTAGGCTTTGAGAGCTTGGTGTTTTGGGGGGCATTCTTCTGGAAGAAAACTTAAAAGTTGGGCAGTAGATATTGGTCTAAGCCCTTCACTCCTCAGGGAGAGGTTAGGAGTTGCGAGTTCCTTTTTGATTGCACGTCCCAGTGCTGGGATGGGATTTATAGTGAGATTGTGGCTCAGCCTCTCCTACCCCCTCCATGTGGTTTCGTGTTGTCTTTTTTTTTCCTATTTACCTATGTGTAGGAGCCACTCAGCTAGGTGCTGGATTTCTTCCACTGGGCGTTCTTCCTATGTAGCTATGAATGTGGTGTGCCCTCCAGAGGAGGTGCATGCAGGAGCATTTCTCATTGCCATTTTGGACAGGAACCCTTTCTATTCCATCCTTGTAAATAGATAATAGGACATGATCCTGCTTATAGAAATAGAAGATTGCCTTGCTTAAACAGTCAGGAAATACCTGCTAAACTCTTGTTAGAGTTAGTATGCAAATAACATTATGTTTTTGATGTTTTTATTAATAGTAAAGGAGTACTGGGAACAACCCTCTTCGCAAGTTGTGAGATGGAATAGCAGAATTAATACGTTGTTGAAGTGTTTTATAAAATGAAATTTTGATGTGATGTGCTAACATGTATAGGATCATAAGCCATTATCTTTTTTAAAAAGCTTTTAAAATATTGTTTCAGAGATTTAAAAAAAAGAAGAGGTGATTTAAATAATGTGACTAGATAGGATGCAAGGAATCAGTTTCATATACATTTCCTGAAAATAGCCATTAGTGTCATGTATACATTGTTCTTCTAAATGTTCATGTGCCGATTATATTTTCAGTTTTTTTTATTATGTGCAGTTGAGATTCTTAGAACAGGTATCATTTACTAAGGATTAGTGTCATCTGGGGCAGGTGATGGCTTAGGAATAATCCTTTGAAAGGGCTTGGACTCAATTATTTTTACTTAAATGATTTAGTTTGGACATATTTAGCAAGGTGGAGTTTTATTTTAGAAGCAAGGTGAGATTTTTCATCTTTAGTTCTAGTCTTGAAATAGTCTGCCAGATTGATGGAGCCTCATTTAGGGCTCATCAGGAACTGTGAACACTGCAGTACGGTTTGATTATCGTGTTAAATATCAAGCAACACAGACAAGAATACCATTAAGCCAGGTGTGGTTTATGCATACATTAAATAAAATATACTTTGTTCAAAATTTAAGATAATCTGTTTTGCACCAAAAGCATGTTAAATAGGTCTTAGAAAGCAAAAACATAAAGAATATGTAATTGTAAATTATTTTAGTACATTATTTTTACTAAAGAGGCATCAGTTACTATCTTAAAGATACATCAATGTTGGATACTAAGTGGCTTTCTCACTTTTCTTATGTCAAATGCTTAAGCTGTATTGGGAGTTTCAAGTTAGAAAAATGCTTTGTTAAATAGAAATAAGACACTGTATTTGTGGGGAGTCTTCTGAGATCCTTCACCATGCTGATACACCTGTGTCCAAGAAGGATCACCAAGAAGGAAATCTGCATTTGACCAGAGAACCTTTAAATTTGAAATAGCTCACTCCACGATTATTTTTGGAGAAAAGTTCTTAGGAATCACTAATCCTTGGATTACTGCTTCTATTTTACAATTATCTCATGCCTTTACTCCTTGGTTATATTTTAAATAAGTAATTGCATATATGATCATTCTAAAAAGTAATATAAACCTACGGTACTGTTCTGATGGTCTATCTAGGCCCTATTGCCGGGGTCCAACCCCAGCAGGTCCAGGGGTCCCCAAAGGTGTGGACGGAGTCGGCGAAGAAGGAATGACACGAGGACAGTGTTCAGTTGATCAGCAACCTAGCCAGGATCTCTAGCCCGGATCTCCAGAGAGGTTCTGCTTCGGATCTCCAGCGAGGTTCTGTAGCCATGTTCCCTCACTAGGTTCTCCAGCCAGGTTCTGTCCAGGCTCTCCAGTCAGGTTCAGTGTCCAGGTTCCAGTCAGGTTCTCCTGCCAATCTCTGTAGTCAGGTTCAGTCCAGGATCCCTTGCCATGTTCTCCCGCTAGGCTCTGTCTCTAGGCTCCGAGGCCAGTCCCTCTCCAGGATCCTCTGGCATGCTCTCTCCAGCGAAGTTCTTCTGTCTCTAGGCTCCGTGTAGGCTCTGTCTTCTTGATTCTGTTCTAAGTTCTGAGTGTTTCTGTCTTGTTACAACTGTATTTATACCAGTTGATTCAATCCTATCAATCTCTATTACAAAGGTTAGGGTGTTTCTTATCTCCATTCCAGGGAGAAAAGATTATGTAGTTTAAGCATGATTGTTCGTAGTTAAAGGGATTAATTACCCGCCTGGCACTTAGTTGAGGGGTTTTATTCCCTCCCTAACTTCAGGGGAAAATCCCTACCTGGGGAAAACAACCTTTCTCAGAGACCTTGGTTAAAACACATAGTGCCAAGAAGGTGAGCAAACATATTAAGAACAGTATGCCATATATGCCAGGTCCCTTGAAACAGCAAGCATGGACCGGCTCCCGGCAAATTCCCCCTTTTTTATTTTTTAAAAGCAGGCATTAAAAAGAAAAACCTGAAATGCTCTCTTGTATCCATTTTAAGAGTAGGATTGGCGCTTTCCGCTATTACCTGAGTCCTGATCTATCACCCCAGGGAGAGCTTGCCAATCCTGCACTTTCCCGGGGTGGAAAGGCTGCAGTGGGGTTAAGGATAAGGCTCCTTGGGCCTACCTTCTCCCATGCCTCTACATTTACCTTTCTGGCACCTTTCCTTCCTCAGAAAAGCATGGACATATTTCTTGTATAAAATGTTCTGTCTGACTGGGAGTAACCTTAATTCCTCTGCTAACAAGCATATATGTTAAAAGATCAATACGGAGTCTTTTTTCTTTAGACTCAGTATGGCACATCTTAATCTAAAGATTAATACAGAGTCTTCTTTCTTTGGACTCAGTATGGCACATCTTCTCAATCTAAGAATCAATACAGAGTCTTCTTTCTTTGGACTCAGTATGGCACATCTTCTCAATCTAAGTTCTGTACTATCCACCTTCTTACCCTACTTATCCTCTATAGGGGGGTCTGTAGCACCCTGGTGGAGTCCTATCCGTCCCAAGTGTGGGGTTCTCAATGGGGGGGGGGCTTACCTAAGGGAATCCTGTTCCAGGGGTTCCCAAAGGTGTGGACGGAGTTGGCGAAGACTATCCACCCTCTTCCTACGGTGGAGTCTGATCCGTCCCGAGTGTGGGGGTTCTCAATGGGGGAGGGGGGCTTACCTAGGGGAATCCTGTTCCAGGGGTTCCCAAAGGTGTGGACGGAGTCGGCGAAGACTATCCACCTTCTTCCTACGGTGGAGTCCGATCCGGCCCGAGTGCGGGGCGCTTACCTAGGGGTCCCTGTTCGGGCGCCATATGCCGGGGTCCCACCACAGCAGGTCCAGGGGTCCCCATAGGTGTGGACGGAGTCGGCGAAGAAGGAATGACACGAGGACAGTGTTCAGTTGATCAGCAACCTAGCCAGGATCTCTAGCCCGGATCTCCAGAGAGGTTCTGCTTCGGATCTCCAGCGAGGTTCTGTAGCCATGTTCCCTCACTAGGTTCTCCAGCCAGGTTCTGTCCAGGCTCTCCAGTCAGGTTCAGTGTCCAGGTTCCAGTCAGGTTCTCCTGCCAATCTCTGTAGTCAGGTTCAGTCCAGGATCCCTTGCCATGTTCTCCCGCTAGGCTCTGTCTCTAGGCTCCGAGGCCAGTCCCTCTCCAGGATCCTCTGGCATGCTCTCTCCAGCGAAGTTCTTCTGTCTCTAGGCTCCGTGTAGGCTCTGTCTTCTTGATTCTGTTCTAAGTTCTGAGTGTTTCTGTCTTGTTACAACTGTATTTATACCAGTTGATTCAATCCTATCAATCTCTATTACAAAGGTTAGGGTGTTTCTTATCTCCATTCCAGGGAGAAAAGATTATGTAGTTTAAGCATGATTGTTCGTAGTTAAAGGGATTAATTACCCGCCTGGCACTTAGTTGAGGGGTTTTATTCCCTCCCTAACTTCAGGGGAAAATCCCTACCTGGGGAAAACAACCTTTCTCAGAGACCTTGGTTAAAACACATAGTGCCAAGAAGGTGAGCAAACATATTAAGAACAGTATGCCATATATGCCAGGTCCCTTGAAACAGCAAGCATGGACCGGCTCCCGGCACCCTATTATCATCATCACCGTTTCTGGTTCCTTGTGCCAGTTCCCAGGCATGATATCTAAAATCTCCTGAGTGGTGGTAGAAAGAGAAAGCCTGGCAGCATGATGTCTGGGTGGCTCCGAAACTTTAGATAGACCCACAGGGCAGGTTTCCTCCTTCTCCCAACTCAAGTTACCTGATTTCTGGGTTTTCTCTTCACACTTATGTACCTGGTAAATAGAACAAGCAAGATTTGCATATGTCTGTGTATTTTGTTGCTTTTACTTATTCATAAATTGTGTATTTTTTTTTGTTCTTATTTTTTTATTCATAAAAGACCCTAGAACCAGCAAGTCAGAGAAGTTCTCTTGAGAGTTTAGGTTCTAACACGTGAATGGAAGTCATGTTCTTTTTTTTTGTCATTTCACTTCCAAGCTCTTCAAATCCTCTTCTTCCTAGTTGGTATCTACTAGATTCTGATGGGGTCTGCCTCGAATTGCATGATGTTTTTCCTTTTACAGGGCCATAATCAGGTAGGGTTTCTGTGGATAGAGCCACTAAGAGTGGGGTGTAGTCAGGGCAGTTTTAAGTAGGTCTTTAACTGTATATTACATTTCCCCTGCATCGTTGGGCTACTCTTACTACTGAATAAAAGAAAATATGGACTAAAGCATTCCAAAAGTTTATATCTCTGTTAAATGCACATTAAATGCAACCATTCCTGCCCCCCACTAAAATCTGATTCTGTACTCAACATTTAACTGACTTGCTCATTTTCAAGTTTCTTTTCTTTTTTTAATTTTAGAGAGGAAGGGAGAGGGAGAGAAAGATAGAAACATCAATGATGAGAGAGAATCATTGATTGGCTGCCTCCTATATGCCCCACACTGGGGATCCAGCCCGCAACCCCAGCATGTGCCCTGACCATGAATCCAACCGTGACCTCCTGGTTCATAGGTTGATGCTCAACCACTGAGCCA
The DNA here is from genome assembly GCF_963259705.1 of Myotis daubentonii. Classification (NCBI taxonomy): domain Eukaryota; kingdom Metazoa; phylum Chordata; class Mammalia; order Chiroptera; family Vespertilionidae; genus Myotis; species Myotis daubentonii. The sequence goes on along the minus strand of NC_081840.1, from coordinate 170,772,884 downwards.
CGCCAGCCAAGCAACAACTAATGCCCAATGTGGGGCACGATCAACTTTATAATTTATTGTCTTTATTCCTTCTGTCCTCCTGTACACCATGTTTTCCCATTGACTGATACACACACTATTTCTATCCATCTATTTCCCAGTGCTTATCACAAAGAATAGTGCATAGTAGATACTTTATACAGGCTTATTGAATGAATAAACCAAGAAATGTCTAAATGAATGAATTTGATAGCATCTATGGAACCTAGTGTTTCAAGGAATGTGATGCAGTCTTTAGAGTGTATGATGAACCATCTAGGATAACTTACTTTTAAAGAAGGAGTTATATGAGTAGAACTATGTTATTTCCTCTTCAATTATGAGTAACATCAGACTTTCTTCAAGAATAATTATTTTAATTGTTCTGGTAATACCTTAGAGTGCATTTTTCTTCGTATTTTATTAGCAATGATCACCTTTATTTTCATAGTTTTATAAGTTGCCCTTACTGATTTCATAGACTTGATAAGATAACCATCTGTATGTTATATAATGTATCACTGTATTGTATACCTTTATTGTAGAGATTGTTCATAAGACATAAGTAGATTCTGGAATTGGATTCTTATAGCAAACTCACATCAATTTGGTGGTGGTTTGAGTATGTAAAAGTTGCTGAGAAAAAATTTCTATTTGAGTCAATCCTTTCCCTATTGTACAAAATGCTAGTGAATTAATAAATTTCAAGCATAGTATAACTAACCCATGTTAAGATGAGCTTATATTCTTTGTGAACCCCAATTTCTGATAGTCAAGTTTTAAAAATCTGAAGTGTAATTTGAAAATAAAACAAAGTAAAAACCATATTATACTTTAAAAAAATAAACACTGTAGAAAGAAATTATGCATAGTTATTATTTTTATGTTATCTACAAATTTATGTGTGTTCATTAATGTGAAAAAGGAGTCTTGCAAATTGCACTTCTATTTTGTTTTACTTCACATTTATCTAAAGGGCAGAGGGAAGAGTTAACACATTGTAGGATCCTATAGCGATGCTCTGTGCACTTATAGCCTTTGCATTTTATGATTCCATTGTATGCTCTATCTAGGTTATAACATCTCTGCATTTTATAAAACACTCTTAAAATGCAACAGAGAGAAACAGCAAATACAGGAGCTCTAGAATATAATTTAACTTGACACCTACACTGTGCTCTTAATGTATTGCTGAAACACTGAGTTGGGATAAAAACACTCTCCACAAAGCACTTTTTCTCATATTAAAAGAAAACCAAAACACTAATTTAAAAAACCCATACCCATCCATATGTGCATTGTAGCATTGTTTGCAGTACCCTAGATACACAAGCAAACTGAGTGCCTATCAATACACAAAGGGACAAGGAAGGAGTGGTGTGTATATATATATATAATGGAATATTACTTGGCCATAAAAAGAATGCAATCTTGCCATCTACAACAACATGGATGGGTCTTGAGGGTATTATGCTACGTAAAATATGGCAGAAAGAAAAATACAAATATCATCTGATTTCACTTATACATGGAACCTAAGAAAGAAAAATAAAAGAGAACAACAAAACAGAAACAAATTCATAGATACAGAGAACATTTTAATGGTTGCCAGATGGGAGGTGGTTGAGAGGATGAGTGAAAAGGGGGAAGGAATTAAGAAATACAAATTCATAGTTACAGATAGTCATTGGGCTGTAAAGTATAGCATAGGTTATGTCTAATCACTGTGCTGTACACCTGAAACTAATATAATGCTGTATGTCAACTGTAATTAAAAAATTGAAATATGGCCCTAACCGGTTTAGCTCACTGGATAGAGCGTCGGCTTGCGGACTGAAGGGTCCCAGGTTTGATTCTGGTCAAGGGCATGTACCTTGGTTGCAGGCACATCTCCAGTAGGGGGTGTGCAGGAGGCAGCTGATCGATGCTTCTCTCTCATCGATGTTTCTAACTCTCTATCCCTTTCCCTTCCTCTCTGTAAAAAATCAATAAAATATATTTTTAAAAAATTGAAATATGTATTTAAAAGAAAGAATTTGTATAATGTATATTTGTGAACTTATAACATTTTTAGTATCTAAGCTTAAACATAACTACACTTCTAGTCACAAAACTGTTTTTACTTAACATTTATTGCCATATAAGATACTTATATCAATTTTAGTCACGGCTTTATATTGAATAAAAGTAAGAAGTAGGAAAGTCCATGAAAACAAGTTTTAAATATATAAAACATATTGCTTACTTATACCTTGACATTGAGTTTGAGATGAAAATGTTTTTTATAAAAAAATACAGCTCTAGAAAAGTATTGGGAAGGCGTTTCAATGTTAGCTATAAAAACTTTCTGGTACTCAAAAATGTATAATATTTTGACTTTAAAACCTTTTTTTCAAATTTTTGATTCAAAAACTCATATTGAATATACTTATTAGGGATGCAACATCTTAGAATGGACTGAGGACTTAAAAAAATTTTGGGGGGGGTAGGTGATGTATTGAACTGTGGATTTAGTAAGAACATAATTTTTCACCAAATTATTTGACTAGTTTTGAAGCTCATGCTCTTTTGGGTCTGGCTAGCCAACTAAGACTGGGGTTTAAATAAACATATTTCTGCTGGCAATCATTATGATAAACATTGATTTGCTTAGAAATGTAATTAAGAATGAGTGTACAACACTGCCAGTGAGATATGGTGATATTCCCAGAGAGGAAACCAACCAAACCTCTTCTTTGGTAAATAAGTTTTTAATTTTACACACCATTTAATTATTTGTATTAGTCCAGGTGCATACAAGTTATGCAGAAAAAGAGAATGCATATATTTAGTATATTAGAACTAACTTTAAAATATAATATTCTTGCCAAAACCAGTTTGGCTCAGTGGATAGAGCATCGGCCTGTGGACTGAAAGGTCCCAGGTTCGATTCCGGTCAAGGGCATGTACCTGGGTTGTGGGCACATCCCCAGTGGGAGATGTGCAGGAGGCAGCTGATCGATGTTTCTCTCTCATCGATGTTTCTGACTCTCTATCTCTCTCCTTTCCTCTCTGTAAAAAATCAATAAAATATATTTTTTAAAAAATAAAATATAATATAATATTCTTATGATAGTGTTTTGATCAACTATTTTCATTTGAATTTTTATGCCTCAAATATTTCATAATATTTTCTCTTGTACCTTTTATCTAGCTCCTGCCAGCCATATCGTAGGTCATATGTTGTTTATAATGCAAATAAATCAAAATTTCTTACCTAGCATGTCATTAGGAAAGAAAATAATGAAAATTCATATTCCTTGGTATATATTATCTGCATAAAAGCTGAGATATACACATTTTAAGGGTCAATGTTATTGTTTTGAAAATGCTCAAAATTTAATAAAATTGACTCTTAAAATGTAATGTCCATTTTTATTCAGATCATATATACAATGAAATATGTTCGTTGCCACTTTAGAATCAAAGCCAGATTGCTTTACTGCACTTTAATTCAATGCAAGCAACCAGTATGAGCATACAGATTCTTCATCATTCCCTTTAAGAAAATATATTATTTATCTTATTGAAGTAAACTTCTAGATATAGAAAAGTTTTCAACAAAGTCACTTTGACCATTTAAGTGGTAAAATTTATCTCTTTTTTTTATGTGCATCTCAGGAAATACAGTCTCCCTGTTAAAGTTAAAGAAGCAGAAGTAATTAATAGTATCGCACATTCATTTTCAAATCTAAAAATCAGTACCTATTATGTGCCAGGCACTGTATGAAACACTAATGATACATAATGTGTAAGACATTAAACATTATTTCCAGACTCTGACAGCAAACTAAATAAAGTACAGAGAGAAGTTCTGGGTGAACCACAAGGCTGTTTAATATTCTCTGAATGAAAAATGTGAAGTGTGTGTGTTTTGGAAAGGAAAGGGATAAGTTGCCATTCTGGTTGACACCCAGGACTGAACAAACAAACAAAAGATTAGGGAATGTAGTGCTAGGCGAAAACAGCCTATTTTCTATTTCATTAAGTGAGGTAAATAGAAAGGAAGGATGTACAGTTGTCCTAAAGTAAATGCAGTGTAAGCTGCAATGTTTTACAGCCCGAATCTGGGACGAGCATGCCTAGCTAAAAGAGATTTTTACATCAGAGGAATAAAAGTCACAATTATCAAGCGTGCAGAGTACAGAGCCCACTTCATGAGTCATACTTGCAGATATAATGAATTCCAGTTTCAGATATATGTAATGCAAAAATGGCCCTTAAACTCAGGGCAGTTCTGTCCTTTTTTTTTTAAATTGTGCATTAAAGTATCTGAGCATTCCCATCATTTTGCCCTTCCAAATTATACCTTTTAACATTGTATTTTGCAACACAAACACACATATTTTTATTATATTTGAACAAGCAAACATGATCATAAGAGTTTTGTTGTTCGTTACAATCTATTGTGTTAAAAGACATGAGGAATTTATTCAAAAGTTAATTGATGTTGTTTTGAGATATTCTTCTGTTTAAAAGTTGTCCTTAAAGACATGTTTTTCTTATTGTATTAGAGATTCATAATGCAAGCTCTATGATTATGTAGTGGTAATAAGGAATGTATTTTCTCTAAAATACAATGTGGCAGCTCATTCTTCATTCACAGTGATAGGGTTAGAGATGCTAGGGAGCAAATATTAACTATCACATCCATTAATACACTTAAATTGGCAGCTTATGACACTGAAACTGGAGAAATTAATAAGAAAGAAATGAAAATAATTTTTAAAATGATTAATAAAGTAGCCAGTTTTTGAACAGTTGCAGTGTTTAAGATCTAACATCACTTAACCATGAAATTCACAGGATAGAGCTTGCCAAATGATGTCTTTTTTTTAAGTATTAATGTATTAGGTTAATTAAATAATTAAATTTATATTAAGCTCAATAAATGCTAATATAAGTAATTATATTTTCCAAACAAAACTTTTCTTTTAACATCTTATTTTAACTATAGTTGACATAAAATATCATGTGCATTACAGGTGTACAGATAGTGATTTGACATTTATATACCTTGGAAGTGACCACCTTGATAAGTCTAGTAACCATCTTACAACATATAAAATTATTATGATATTGATTATATTACCTATCCTGTATATTATACCCCTGTGACTTATTTAATAAGTAGAACTTTTCATCTCTCAATGATCTGTTCTTTTACAGTAAAAACTATGAATTATTACAGATTTGTAAAGTTTTTGATTTGACAAATTAAAAGTAATTTCATTTGTTAAAGAGAACAACGGTTTACTAGCTGGTATAAACTATTTAGCATAAAGCAAAACAGTATCTACAGCATTTTATCTACAGCAAAGAAATATATGAATTTCAAATGAAGAAAAGATGAGAGAAATTCATTCATTTTATTGCCTGAAAAAGCATAATAATTAAAAGTATCAATATATTTTGAAAGTAATGAAGGGAACATAACTATGAATGCTTTTTTTATTTGAACTACTTTTATTAACATAAAATTAATGTATAGTGTGAGTGCTATGTCACAGTAAAAGTCTAAATGTGGACCCCTTTCTTAGTATTACCCCTACTTTATTCATCTTTATATCCCATAGAGTTTAAAACAGTGACTACCACAGTGAATGCTCAGAAATCAAAAAGAAAACAAATCACAGCTGGAAGGAGAAATAAAGCTAACCATCTCCTCCTGGTTGCTCACTTTTTCAGAACTCTTTTTTCTTTGTTTATTGGAGTATAACCTTTTCATTAAGAAGCACCATGGACGAGAGGAAGGACCTGAATTAACAGAAGTTCTGAGCCCTTGTGCTATCTTTGGTCCTTTCTAGCCATTGAATATTAGACAAGCCAGTGAACGTCCCTGAACCTAGGTCTTCACCTGCAAATGACGGAATTGGAATAGAATGGTCCCCTAAACTATGCTTCTTTGATGTTGTAACACGGTATACTGGCCCAAGTGGAAACATTTTCCTCCTAATCCTTAAAGTGTGACAAATTTATGTCTTATGCTTTTGTTGGGTTTAGAGAGATAATTCAGTATTACTGTTTAAAATGTTTCCCACTGTGCCACACCTAGCACAGGTGAAAGAAATTAAGACAGACAGCAGTAGCACTATAAGACTTCATCACATACTCTGCTTAATTATAGAAGTCAGAATATGAGAATGAGATTTATGATGATAAGTTGAAATGCAGATAATGTGTTTCAGGATAATGTAGAATTGATGATGTTTTATTTCAGAATCTGAAGTCTCTCTGTTCTGCATAAGACAATGGTAACATAAATCTAAATGGGAAAATGGATCCTCCAGTCTTCCCACCACTAATATTAATGCTGATCCAAGCAAGATTCTAAATTTGATGAGTAATTATTTTTTATTTTGAACACCAAAAAAAATCAATAACTAGATACTAACATAAGCTTCTTAAATTAAAATTAATATCCGCCCAACAATTCATAAAAATTATGGCCTATATACAATGTTTTCATAAAACACATATTCTTTTCTACATGGTGGAGAAATATGGACTGAAGTTCATTCATAGCTATTTGATCAAACAGTGTCAATTAACACATCAATATAAATCTAGAGGAAGGTGTCCTTTACTATGTGTCATCTCTTTTTAAAAAATTGTTTTTTCAGTAATTGGATGGTTATTTATTAATTTTCAGTGTCTAGAGATGATATGTTGAAGTTTCTAGATGGTGATTTATTGTTTGAATTTATATAAAATGAGAACAGAATAAACCAAGTAGGATCAAATTTTACAAGGTAGAGAACTATGAACTATATAAGTATAGTTTCTGAGGAAAAAGGTTGGCAATATTTCAAGTGAGGAATATCAAATTGGTTAGAGAAATCTTAGGTTTCCTTTACAGAAATACAGATTTTAGACAAAAACAGGTAATATTCCTGCTCAACACTTATTGGTCAGACTTCATGCCTAGTATTAATTATGGAGAGTATGTTCAATAAAACAATAATTGAACTGAAATTCATTCAGTTAATTAATTAAGTTGTTAGAACTTCTCAAAATCATGTATAGTTTACCAGGGTTGTTTTTAGTACTTTGCCAGGGCTGACCAGCAGACCCTGAGCTATGGATGAATGGATTAGTCCCACACAATGTTTGCTGTGAAAGAGAGGGCTAAGGGGCTGCCGGACTAAAGGAACCAAACAGTCTTGGTTGCCTGCCTTGTTAGGCTTTTATTGTAACAGCAGTTTGAGATAAAGTTTATCTTTATGATACATCAGGAGGATAAGTAATCTTGGGAGGACACATGTGTTTTTAGTGTCCTTTAAGCAAGGACACCCAAAGATTAAGCATAAGGATTCCAGTAAACACCTGGAGGTCTGCACATGCACAGACTTAGTTGGAAAGAACAAGGAATAATTAGGGCACAGCCATTGGCATTCCCCTAAGTCAAAATTCTGATAAGCAGGGTGGGCAGCCTTTCGCACGCTTCACTTTTCTCAGAATGTCCTCCATAAAAACTTTGCAACCAAGTCTTATGCTTCCCCACAGTATTCAACCATTTATTTCCCTTCCGGTAGGCATGATTCTCTTTTCCTTCTGGAAATTGAGATGAGTTTCACTTTCATCCTTGATTTTAGGGTGAGGTTGACTCTAAAGTCTGCTCTGGGAACATGGTGGAGAAAAACTTGAAAAAAATTAAGCTCAGCATAGGTGTACTCTGCTATCATAATTATTGTTTATGGCCAGTGTCTATTCTGATTGATGACAATGTCTATTCTAACAGACAGAATTATCCCATATATAATAAAATATTATATAACTGTCCACAGTGCCACATTGATTAATTTGATGATTAATGGGAATTAAGCTGAAGACATTTTCTCTTTTCCACTACACTCAAAGATGTGAAGACACAAGACTGGAAAATATATTAATATTAAAATGGGAAAATATGTGAATCCAATATGTGGTAGGTGGGACATGTTTGGAAATGAAAACACACACACACACACACACACACAAGCCACACAAGTTCCTAATGACACTATTTGAGCCCTTGGATCATACCAAGCCAGAAGATTGTGGGTCTACTTCAGTTCTTGGTTAAAAAAAAATAGTTAAGTTTTGTCTAAGCCAAACCAAAAGAATGGAAACTTATTCATCATGTAGGAAACAAACAATCTCACAAAACAAAACCAGAGGATGTTTACCTTGTAAGACAGAATGGGAAACAAGTTATTTATATATGATTGATCTGTTGTCAGACTTCTCTTCGTTATTGAAAGTGTCAAAGGGTACACAAGGATAGAAGTTCTAGGTAGACAGATTTGGAATCGGTTAAAGGGAGACCATCTTTGCAATTGAAGTTATGTAATAGTAAATAATTTTCTGTGGCAAAAAGTACTAAAAGTAAGTCTGATTGTAAAGAATATTGTATTGGGTTGAAGGATTCCAATAACTATTGCTAAAATCTTTAAGATTTATTGATTAATTACTGAGCTAGACATTATATCAGATACTTTATATTATTTGTCTGCAAAGTCAGGACTATAATTAAATGACGAAACTGGGGATCAATGAAGTTGAGTAGCTTTCCCAAGGAAGTAACCTTAGGAAGCAGTCTAGGAAATACCAATGATGAGAATAAAACCAAGTGTATTCTGGCTGGCTTTACAACTTTGTTATCTCTCTAACATTCTAACAATGCCTGGATTTTTATTGATTTAAAGCAATTATGAAACCTTGTATTTTACCAATATTTTAGCAATGATTTACATAAAAAGATAAATGAACTATTTTATTCAAAATAAAATATAGTCCAAAAATGAATTATTTGATTTATGGACATTAAGGTTTTATGGAAATTCTAAAAATACACTGAAAGAACTTTCACATGTAAAGTCTATGATGACCAGCCTTAGCTGGATTGGCTCAGTGGATAGAGCATCGGCAAGCAGACTGAAGGATCCCTGGTTTGATTCAAGTCAAGAGCACATGCCCAGGTTGCAGGCTTGATCCCAAGTAGGGGGTGTGCAGGAGGCAGCCAATCAATGATTCTTTCTCATCATTGATTTTTCTACCTCTCTCTTCGTCTCTAAAATCAATAAAAATATATTTTAAAAAATAAAAAATAAGAAAATAAAGTCCATGATGACCAGAGGATGCCATGTCTGCATGAGCAAAATTGAACTGAGAGGCTTATATGAAGCAACATAAATGCAAAAAGAAAAAGTTCAAACCATATTTATTCATAAAAATGAAAATAAATATGCTATAATTTCTAAAAAAAATAAAAGAATTTCCAGGAAATATGAATTCAAGGACTAAATAGCCACACATTCTTCTCAGAGTTGTAGTCAACACTAACTATTTGGGACTAAAGGTAATATGGATAAATGGAAGAGAAACTCCTTGCTGCAAATGAGGTCCTGATAGAAACTATACAAAGGAATTGTAGTTGATAATTCTATTTCTAAATCATTGCCTCTCAGCGCATGTCTGAAAAAGAAGAAAATATCACCTCTGGCTCATTTAAAAATTTTATATTAGTGCAAGTATTCTGGTAACATGGTTATATAAGGGTCATTATAAGGCCTCTATTGTTTAAAATCATTGTATTTTATAATATGAGAAATATTATGTATTTTCTATTGGAGGACTGATATAATTAAGAAAGCACTTTGCTGGATCTAACTGCTAACTTATATTCATTTTCGTCATAATAATTCCTCATTTCTTTAAAAACTGCCTAAAAGTAGATTCATTATGTGGTTTATTAGATTAAATTTTGTGATCAAATAGATCCAGTTTTTAATGATCACCCTGCTATCTGATGGGTGAATTTCTTAATCTTTGCAAGTTTCTGTTTTCCCATCTGTTAATGGGGCTTATGATAATGTTTCCTACTTCAGAGATTATTATTGGATTAAAAAATATAGTTTGAAACTTTCTGTCTATCCAGAAGGTGTTGAATAGACAATAGAAGTTTCCCTTCTCTTTCTCTCCAAAATCTCTCCCTGCTTCTCTGACTTCCTCAAAGTTAATCTTAAGATTAATGAAAAACATCTATCTCCTTAAGACAAATCAGATTTTAGACCTATGTTTTGATGTATAAGCTATTGTCAATCTTCTGAAGTGTGTATTTCTGGGAAAGGAAAGAGATTGCATAATAAAAATATTAAGAATGAATGGGAGTCCATTTTTAAATTAAACTCTACTTCCTCTTTTTATCATCCCATTTTATTTCAGAATCTATCCATGCTTCTTTCAGCATGAGTCATATTACCTGGTGCCATGGCTTCTCTTAGTTGTATTGCAGAATAGTTTTCATGCATAAAGTCTGTCACTGCCAAATTTGAATTTGGAGAATTAGTTCTTCCCTAATTTGGGGAAAGTTACTTAGTGTTTAACTACCCTGGAAACACATTACCTCCTAGGTATAGAGAGCCTGAGAGCTGTTGCTGGAACACAATGAAAAAAGGAAATGAAATCAAACCTCATTAGCTCAGACCCTAGATGTTTTGTAAGCAGATAGCAGTTTCCTTGAAATGGGAAACTGGGGAAAAGGCCACAAATAAATTAAGTAATTATCCTCCTAAGATCACATAGTGATAGAGAGCAGCAGTCATAATCACAACCTAAGAAGATTTAGGATGCCAGAATTTTGGCTAAGCAAGCATATATACTTTTCTAGTTTAGGAAGAGCTTTACAAGTACAGAGCTACATTTTCTCTTGGTTTTTGTATCCTTTGCACCTAAAAACTGAATAGATCAGAAGAATAAAATGTGTAGATCATACATATCAAGCCCCAAAATAATTGAGCTCACTTATTTATTTTTCATATATGTTATGTTATGTTTGTTATGTCATGTCATGTCATGTTATGTTATGTGATGAAGTTCTTTACTTTTGTTAATCCATGCCCCCACCCCCATTCACAACACATACCAGGCAAAGGGTCCTATATATGGGGTGGGTTCACTCTGCCTCTTCTTTCTGTACAGTTAGTGTAAAAACAGCCTGTGGGAAATACCAGGAGGCCTATTTGTCATATATTTCAGTTATTACCCATTGATTAAATATGTTGAGTATACACAGGATAAGTCAGTGCCCTGGCATCATGAAAAAAAAAAAAATCAGCTCAGCAATAAATAAAAAGATACAGATCCATTCTCTTTCCCCCTTACTCAACAAAATGGGAACATAAACTTTTAATTCCTGAAAATTTTAAATTACCAGAAAAACAAAGGAATAAAGTTGCACTCTTTTTTTTATTTTATTTATTTATTTTTTTTTGCCATGTATGGGATCCAGCTATGTGAAAGACTTGAAACCAAAAACATTGTTTAACCAATGTTTTCTAACAGCAGCAAACATTGAAATACAATTTTATTTTGTTTTAATGATAGAAGATCTCATATGTCACCACCAGACATATAGTACTGTATATGCTTATGTCTTCAAAGTCTATTTTTGATTAGCTTAAAACTCTGAGCTGTTAAATGTAGAATAAAGCTTCTGTGAACTTCCACTGCTCTGCAGCAAGGGAAATCTTTTAATTGGATTGGAGAGGGAAAGAGAAAAAGAAGATGGCTTTTAAAAGTTGGGTTGTTCAGATTAGAAACATTCTGGATGCTTCAGTGAAATTGCCAACCTTCTGAGATTCAGCTTTAACTATTATTACTAATGTAATGCTTTCAGTATACAGTAAATTAGATCTTGATCACACTATGGGCCAAATACTATCCTTTGATACTCATGTGTAACTCTCAACAGGTTTCAGTGGGAGATGTGAATGGTAACTTGCAAGCAGTTTTGACATTATTTTTCTACTCTAAATCTAATACAATGAAGGCATTGGGAAGAAATATGTGGGAAAATTTTAATAGTAATGATAGCTTTAGTTTATTTAGCACTTTGCCAGTTACAGGGTTTTATACCACGTATCATTTCATCATATCTGTATAAGAAGCTATATTTGGTTGTACATATAAAAATGCACTAACTAAAGAGTCTTCAAAAATCAAAATTTAAAGTAAGTGTCAGAGAACAACGACTGTTTAAATTTTTTTTGTTAATCCTCACCCAAGGATAATTTTCCATTGATTTTTAGGGAGGGTGGAAGGGAGAGGGAGAGACAGAGAGAAAGAAACATCAATGTGAGAGAGACAAATCACTTGGTTGCCTCCCGCACTTGCCCTGACCCAGGACAGGGATTGAGCCTCCAACCCAGGTACAAGCACTTGACTAGAATCGAACTTGGGACCCTCCAGTTTGAAGGCCAATGCTCTATCCGCTGAGCCAAACCAGCTAGGGCTGACTGTTTAAATTTATGATTAACACGGCAGCGTGATGAAAAGAATAAAATTGTGAATTTAATTATGTCAAATGATCAAATGTATTAATTCTAATAACAAGAGTAGTTTATTCTCTATAAAATCTGTAGAAACTATTATAATTATAATTAATTTTATTTTACAATTTTCTCACTTTTTTAAACCTCCCATGTCTTGTTTTTCTTTTTCTTTCTCTTTATTGCTCAGTTGCATAATTTTATTTGTTCTTAATTTTACAGTTTAATTTAGTTTTTGTTTTAATTTTCTGGTTCATCATCTAAGAAAGTATTCACCAGGATATAAGCTTCCAGCAAGAAATATTCTGAGGCAGCATCCTGAGTCATTGTCACGGGTGGTTGAATTTCTGAGAATACTTCACTGTGCAAACTAGGCTAAACCCCATGCTTTCTAGCTACCAATTAGGATTCCATGTTTTCCAAGTACCCATAAGGATGCATTTAGAAGTGGAATTGTCAGATTCATTACATGTTTCTTTGTTTCTGTATTTATTTATTTATTTATTTATTTATTTATTTATTTATTTATTTATTTATTTATTTTTACAAAGGGACAGGCTACTGTGATCTTCAGACCAAAAATAAACAAACACAAGGAAAAAAATTGCAGGTGCTATTGTGCAAAATGTAAGCTATGTATGGAATATTTGGTAAAGAGAATTTATTAATTTTTTATTCAGCAAAATATTTATTGAGGTCATATTAGTGTGTCTGAAATGGTGCTAGGTGCTGGGAATATATGTGTAAACAATAACAACAAAAAACAAGAATAATAACAACCTTTGTGGAGGAGCATGGAAAACAGTGATAATAGCAAAACATAATGAATAACTGAATTTTATAGTCTGCTAGAAGATGATAAATGCTTGGTATAAAGAGAACTGTGTCAGACAGATCAGGAACATGTGGGAGAGGGGATTACAGTTAGCCTTAATGAGGTAGGTGTATTTGAACAAAGACTTTAAGGAGGTGAGGGGATTAGTCAAGAAGCTACCTGGGAAAGGAATGTTTTGGAGATGGGTGCCAAAAACCTAAATTTGGAAATATGCCCAATGACTTTCTGGACCAGCTGAAGTTTAAGTGGTTGGAGAAGAGTAAACCAGTAAGAAAGTAAGAGGAGGGGAGGTCAGAAAGTGACGGCTGGTAGTAGAGCATGATAAAAGGTCATTGTCAACTTTAATTCTCCTGTAGCTGGGAAGCTCTAACAGATTTTGAGCAGAGGAGTGACACAAAATTATTTTTAATCAGGACATTCTCATTGCTCTGTTGAGAATAGACTTCCGGAAACCAAGAGCAGGGGCAATTACTTAACATTTTTAAAGAATGAAAGGAAGATTGAAATAAGAGGATAGATTCAGGAAGATACTTTGGGGGTTCTTAACTTTATATAAAATTATAAAGTAGTTAAAATTAACTGCAATATTCCAAGATTTTCTTTAATCACTTTTTTTTTACCTTCCCTCCGTACTTTCTCTTTGTTAAATTTGATCACAGCAAAGGCTCCTATAACCACACATTAAGGAAAGGTGTCTATTGGCCGTTTTAATGATTTACCTACATTTTAACCAGTAGTAATGCATGGGAACAAATTTTCAATGATTACACTGCAAGACTTAAAAAGCATGGGGATCTATTTTTGGTTGGAGAAGAAATGTGCGTAGACCTGTGGGCAACATCAGTCAATTCTGAGTCTAGATTTTCCATAAATGCTTCTCTTAACCAGAAAATCAAATATAAAAATTAAAAACTGACACTATTTTTTATTTGAAGCAAATGGCTGACTTTAAATTCTCTACAAATGTTCATTGAATTGTTATAGGGAAGCAATTAAGTACCAGGCAAGAATCAAGGGCCTAGTAATAACACTTGAATGAGACACTGCACCTCCTTCTTCTCAGAGTACTCAGAGTATGGATCAAGAACATCAGAAGTGTGAACAATTGCAGGGTAGTGGTGAAAGATCTACTGAAGAAAAAAGTGCCTATGTCTATGACAGCTCATCCGATAATCCTTCTTCTACTTCTGTTCAACCTCATCACCATTCACCTCACTCTAATGCCTTCTTTTATTTCTATGAACAACACCATCACCTCGCACTCACATGGGCTCTTAAACCTGGAATTGTCACTAAGTTCTCCTGCTTCATCACCTCTAACATTCTTTCATGGAGGACCTTTGCCTAACATACTTGATCCACAATTTCCCTAACATCCTTTCAAATGTCCATGCCTTCAATTACATCCCTATTGTCCTTCCTGCAGACTCTTAAAATGATTATTAATTGGATTTCCTCTCTTAGTCTCTACCTGCTCTGATATGTTCAAATTAGGCTTACAGTATACCTGTGATCATACCAGACATATGTCAAATGAATAATTAATAATAAAATAACAACAGAATATTTCTATTTACTTTATTATTGGTTATAACCTGCTTTGTCTGATATTCATTGTCTTTTATGACCTGATTCCAACCTATTCTTTTAACTACATCTTTTAAGAAAAAAAAAATACACACACACACAGACACACACACACACATTTCCTCTGCTGAAATGAACTCATTCTCCCCTTCATCGACAAATGTCCTACCATCCTTCAAGGCTATAAAATCATCTGCCTTATAAAACCTTCCTTAAAATATATCTTTTCTTCATAAAATCCAGTGTGTGTGGTTTCATCAATTTCGGTTTCCAGAATTACTCTATGGACTCAAATAAATATATAGTCATTTAAATTTAATATAAAATTACTATACTGCCTTAACATTTTTCAAAAATTTTATATCTATTTTTATTAATTTTCTATAGTCACTTTAAGTTTCAATGCATTACTTTATAATTCAGCAGTTCTCAACCTGTGGGTCGCAACCCCTGAAAATACATCCTGCATATCAGATATTTACATTATGATTCATAACAGTAGCAAAATTACAGTTATGAAGTAGCAATGAAAATAATTTTATGGTTGGGGATTACCACAACATGAGGAACTGTATTAAAGGGTCGCAGCATTAGGAAGGTTGAGAACCACTGGTAGGTGTTTGCCCAAAGATGGAAAGAATTTTCATACCTTCTTTCATTAAACTTAAATGTTGCCTTGAGATTTGTTTTGTACTCACAGTTATTTGATTTAATAACTTAATATGGAGCATTCTTGTTTTGGGTAGTATACTGTGAGATTAGATATTAGTGCTTCTTTTTGCCACAAAAGACTACATATTCATTTACCAACCAGAGCATAAAGTAAAAGGTGACTCTAGTAGTATAGCTTATCATGTACAGTAGATATGGAAGTATACAGGAGAGAAAGAGAAAACAATACAAGAGAAATTATAATTAGACAAAATCCCCAAAATAATATTCAGGTCCTGGCCAAGTGGCTCAGTTGGTTGAAGTGTCATCCTATACACCAAAAATTTGCAGGTTCAATCCCAGTTTGGGGTGCATGCAGGAGGTAACCAATTGACGATTCTCACATCTACCTCTCTCCCTCTCTCTCTCAAATAAATACCGTATATCCTTGGATAAAAATTAAAAATAATAACAATAGATCTGGCCTGTGTGGCTCAGTTGGTTGAGTGTTGTCATCCCATGCATGGTTTTCGATTCCTGGTCAGAACACTTGCCCAGGTTGTGGGTTCAGTCCTCAATAGGGAGCATTCAGGGGCAACCAATTGATATTCCTCTCTCATCAACGCTTCTCTCTCTTTCTCCCCTTAAAAAAAAAACAGTTAAAACATATTTAAAATAATAATAATGTTCAGTATTCATTAGTGTAACACAGTAAGAAGTAATAAAACTTAAGGGACAAAAAATCCTATATAATAAAAGGCTAATATGCAAATAGACCAAAGAGTGGAACGACCAGTTACTATGAGGTGCACTGACCACCAGGGGGCAGATGCTCAATGCAGGAGCTGCCTCCAGGTGGTCATTGTGCTTCCACAGGCACTCAGCCAGAAGCTGGGATCATGGCTAGCGAGCACAGCAGAAGTGGCGAGAGCCTCTCACACCTGTGCCGCAGCGCTAAGGATGTCTAGACTGCTGACTTAGGCCTGCTACCCATGTCTGAGTTGAGCTCAGAGACAGAGGCCAAACTTGGTCTCAGCTACCTAGCTCAAAACAATCTTCCATGCCTCTCAGACTTGCACTTAAATCTTCCCTTAATATTGCAGCTTGGAAAAGCTCTCTTGGTCTCTTTTAGTTTCTAAACTGCATGGGTATCTACCCCTTCCACTTCCCCAAAAATAAATTTATGGGACTTTAAATCTTCCCCTAGAAAAAAAAAATTCCCTGGCATTTTCATTTATGTTTTTTTCTGACTTAGATTAACCTTAATTGTACAGCTCTACAACTCAAAGTATTGGATTTGAACTAGTAGAATGCCTTCACCTTGAAGCTTGCTAGAAATGCAGAATATCAGTCCCCAGACCACCTCTATTCAATCAGAATATGCAAGTTCTGTTGCTAGTTGTTTCATAGACTGGTCCATAAGGATTTAAGAAATACTTTTCCTCTTGTTTGCTTTGAAAGAACAGGAAGTGTTTTATTAATTGAATTTGTCTTTATACCACTTCCTCAATGGAGCCAAACTTAGTTATCCGCCACCAATTTAGACCTCATTTTTCTGCTCCAAATCATTTTATCTATTTCATTTTCCTCTAAAAATTTTCAAAAAAATCAGACAAGTACAAGAAATAGGCAGACTTTCATTATTCTCGTTTTCTTATAAAGGATAAATGTGTATATTTGTTGTCCCAACATTCCTGTATATGTCCCATTTTAGAAATGACTCTACATGTAAAATGACTGTTTTCTATAAATAGGTGTTTGCTATTACTTAGAATATAATCAATTTTTTCTAGTGATCTTTTGTCCCATTTTAGTTTAAACTTTCTTTTATAAAATCTATTTCATTTTTCTCTCTTAAGATATTTTTTATGAAACCTTTATTCCTTTATTTTGAATCAACTTAGTTCTCTTTCAGTTTACTACTTTGTTATTTGGCATCTTGCTTCAGGATGCTTAGATCATACCCTTTATGATCTAAGAGGAAAAAATTATGTTATCCATGTTTGGCCTAATCTATCTGTGGCATGTCATAGGATACAGAGCTTGTTGCATAAAATGACATTAAGAATCAATCAATTTTGTTCAGATTTGCTATTGTTATTTGATGTGGTTTATTTCTGAAGATAAAGACTTTCATTATTACTGTATAAATAACTAGAGCAAAAAAGCTCCACCCCCCAGAGAGTCTGCTAAGCAGTGCTGAGGTGCCAGTAATTTTTATTTATTTATTAGTAATACTCCTCATGTGATTCTGATGCTCATAGAGATTGAGAACTAACAAATTTGCTCACAGAGAGCTAGAAGTTATAATTGAATATTAGCATTACATGATTTTATTTAAATTTTAAAAATTAGACAATTTTTGTGTATAATCAGTAGGCAACCAAAATTAATTTTAAAGATGTGATTGAGAGATAGGAAACTGCATTAAAGCTTTGTCAAAGTAGAAAGGGGTGGTGTTATAGGAGAAGTTTCAAAAATTGGCACAGTCTACTCTATCAGATGCTTAGAGTGTGTGTGTTTTTAATACTTGTTTAACTAAGTTATCTTATGCCTATTTCTGATAGTCAATTAGGTACAAATAGAGTACAAATGCTGTCTCATGTATATCCTACATAATAAAAGAGAAACATGCAAATGAACCCTCCCTCCACTATGCTCAAGCCATGCCCACCAGCCAATCAGAAGTGAGTATGCAAATTAACCCAACTAAGATGGTGGTGGCCATGGAGTTGGAGCCAGCAGGAGGCTTAGGTTGCCCCCGGCAATGGAGGAAGCCAAGCTTTCCGCTTGCCCTGGCTGGCCCTGGGCTTCACTCAAGGCTACAGAATTTCAAATATAGAAGATAAATAAATCCCAGATACCTGCTTCCAGCCAGCTGTGGCCTCTGCTCAAGGAGGGTCTGGGAGCCTGGGTTGGCAGGGGCAACCCAGGCTTCCAGCTGAACTTGGGCTCTGCTCAAGGCTACATAGTTTCAATTATAGAAGATAAATAAATCCCAGGGGGGAAAAAAGAAAAAAAGGAAAGGTTGGGAGCTTCAGTCACCCGCCAGCCTGAAAACAGCCATCAGCCCCTCACCCAGGCTGGCCAGACACTCAGCAAGGACCTCCACCCTGAAGGGGGTGTGGCCAGCCTGAAAACAGCCCTAAGCCCCTCATCCAGGCTGGCCAGGCACCCCAGCGGGACCCCCACCTTGATCCGGGACACCCTTCAGGGCAAACCAGCCAGCCCCCACCCGTGCACCAGGCCTCTATTTTATATAATAAAAGAGTGATATGAAAATTGACCCTAATAGCAGAACCACTGGGAATGACTGGTCACTATGACACACACTGACCACAAGGGGGCAGATGCTCAATGCTGGAGCTGCCCCTTGGTGGTCAGTATGCTCCCACAGAGGGAGCTCTGCTCAGCCACATTCAGGGTGAGGGCTGCCAGCACAGCAGTGGTGGCGGGAGCCTCTCCCGCCGCCTCAGCAGCGCTAAGGATGCCCGAATGCAGCTTAGGCCTGCTTCCTGATGGCAAGTGGACATCCCCCGAGGGCTTCCGGGCTGCCAGAGGGATGTCTGATTACCACCTTAGGCCTGATCACCCAGGGAGCAGGCCTAAGCCAGCAACTGGACATCCCCCGAGAGGTCCCAGACTGCTAGAGGGCACAGGCCGGGTTGAGATACCACTCCCCCCCCCAGTGCACAAATTTTTGTGCACCAGGCCTCTAGTTAATCTATAATATGCCAAATATTGAGGCTAATATTTGTCGTGTGCTTTTCTTAGGTGTAATTTTACATTTTCCTTTTATTATTGCGTTTATTCATTCACTTGATAAATAATTTTAATGCCTATAATATGTGCCAAATAGTGTTAACTGGATAGAGTGTCTATTTGTAATAAGAATTGTATATTTTACAAAGGGCTACAAATTTTATACAGGTATTTTCATTAAATCATTTTACCTATCCTCATTGCTAAGAAATTAAAAAGGTATTTTTAAATTGGTACAACCTTTCTGGAGGATAAGTTAACTATAGGTGTCAAAAACATTTAAGGTGTGCCATACATAATGGTTATTTCTGCAAGTAGTTAGGTATTGCTATAGTTGCTGGTGTACTATCCTTACCCTTACCATGTATGCTTTGAGTTGTGGAATAACCACTATAAAGCAAATGCTATGGAAACATCGAATATATCTCTTTATTTTTTAACACAGCCAATTTCTACACATAATTCTGGACTGCAGAATAACTGCTGCTATATCAAAATGGAAAATATATTGTTCAAATAATATGTTCCATCTACATTTTTTCTTTCAAATTTACTATCTTAATACGCAACTCTATCTTTAAATCAAATAACATTCGGCAATAAATAGAGGCCTGCTTTTACAAGTATTGGCAAAGAAATACCTTTTTAAAAAGTTGTTTTTTCTAGTTTATGTGCATTTATATAAAAATGCACAGCAACTATAAATCACCTGTGGTACTAATTCTTAGGGGTTATAACAAACAATATTAGTAATAACCAAATATTATCCACATAGTCTCCTAATTAGTCTAATTTATGTTATGAATGCATAATAATTAGGGTATAAAGATTCTTAGTTTTATCAGCATGTTATTGGCCCATATTTTATATCAGTGAAATGGGAATATTAAATTATGTTCATAAATGATTGTAGACAATGTTTTTATCTCATGTTTGTTATTCATATTACCATATTATTCCTAAAGGTAATACACTTTCTTGAAGAAGTTTCATTTAGTGTACACAGCATGTTCCATTTTAGTCTCCTTTATCACAGTGAAATTCAAATTATTTTACATTTTTACAAGGATATATAACATTTAAGTTCCTAGAAGAGGAGGGTATTACTGTACATGGTGATCATCTGTTCAGCAGCAAAAAGGTCAAGAAGCTAAATGGATATGCCCTCAAGTCTGTAAGTGAAAAATGGATCTTGTAAGCTAGAGAGACTCTAAGATAATTAATTTTGGAACCTCAGCTACAGCACAATTGTTCAATGTATTTCCCATGTAATCTGTTGGTAATGCTCATACATATGAGTTACATAGGTAGTGGATTGAGAGGTTGTTGCCATTGAATCTTTGCCATGGGCATTTTGCCCCAAGCATTTTTGCTGAAAACATTTTCTCTGTTTAACTAAATGGCCTTAAGCCAATTTTGCCTTAAATAAGATAAAAATTAGAACAAATAAAGGAGGGGCATTAAAAATGAATAACAATTCAGGGATAAGCAACACACACACACACACACACACACACACACACAACCTCGTAGATATGGGGAGCATAATGGTGATTACCAGAAGGCAGGGCGGTTGAGGGAGCTAAAAGAGGCTCTAGGGGGGATAAATGGTGATGGAAGGAGATTTGGGGAGGTGAACACACAATGCAATATACAGATGAGGTATTATCAATTGAACACTTGAGCCCTATATAATTTTATTAATCAATGTCACTCCAACAAATTAAATAGAAAAGTACAGAAAGTTAATAACAAAATTATGGAATACTTTATTGCAAAGATATATTTGAATATATTTTAAATATGTGTAGATTTATGACAATATTGTGCAAATAACTAATTTTATTTTGTGGATTGTACCAAAAGACTTGTTTACTTGCTATGAGATATGTGGATTCAACTCTGTGCCCTCTAGGAGGATCCTCAGCACCTCATGTACTATGTTTCAAAACAAAACTAAATAAACAAACAAAATCACAATAGGAAACTCTTGGGGCAAAATCATCTCATCTGGAAGAAATGTTAACTACTGTAAGACCACCACTATTGAACTGTTTTCTTCACTAGTTTGTCAATGGAGAAATGAAAATAAACAGATCAACTAAAAAAAAATGCTGTCAACCAGTTATTTTATCTTGTTTCACTACCAAATTGCCTATGGCTAGTCAGTTATGCAACCAAAATGTTTGTGGCAAAAATGTTTTCTGTAGCAAAGATGGTACGGTGACAGTACCTATGATACATAGGTTTTGGGGTGAGCAGAATCTCCCCCCTGTGGGTTTTTGCCTCACCAAGTTTGAAGAATAAACTCTCAGACTAAAAGATTTCTTTAGTAGAAATGTAGAAAATTGTTGCAAGTGTATACAAACTTTCCCTGGGGAGGGCTCCCCAATGGGGAACCCCCCTGAGGGGGGGTCCTCAAAAGGGAAAGCCTGCTCTCGCTCTCTCTGAAATGGGAAAATATCAATCTAAAAAATCATCTGAGTCTATTTATCTCTGGGTTTATAAAGGTTGTAGCTTTTTGTCTGAACATGACCCTTTCTAATTGGACCCTTCCTTAATTTAGGACCTTGTGCTTTCCTCATTGGTCACTCTGCTACATAGTATCAGTTTCAAAATCCAAAGCTCAAGTGGTGCCCCTCTCATTCTCTCCCCCTTATCTTCCAACATTCCTCTATTATCCGTGAAAGTGTGTTCCCCTCTTCCTGGTATCTCCTGACTTTTCTCTATCCTTTGTAAAAGTAAGATACGCATCTTCGCCTCTTCAAGCCCCCACTTAGGCATTCCTGTCCCATGGACCTCCCCGCCCTATTCCCAGAAATTGCCTGGCCTGTCTCTAAAATTCCTTTCACCTAGAACTGTGGGTTGATAAGTACATAAAGGAAGTTCATCATTTCCAAGGGACCTTGTTATAATCTATCAATAGAGGAAATCAATCTTCTAATCAATGTTCTGGTTTTTAAAATTGATGATTTTGTTGAGTGGTGTTTCAATTTGATAACATTATTTCCTTAATTGTAAAGATAATGAATTGTAGAGATATTGAATACAAACTCTTAGAATTACAAATATAAAACTATGATTCCTTAGACTTTCAAATATAAGAGTAATGAATCCTTCCGCAGAAAACTGCACATACACACATTCACACAAAAATTTACAAACAATTTGGGGAGAATCACAGACTAGTTTTACCTACCTGTAATACCAATACTTATTTTCCAAAGCTGAATAGAAGCTCCTCTGAAGTAAGGGATATTTGTTTTACTTCCTCATGTATGAATAGAATATAGATTCTAACTTTGACTCATTGAAGAGGATGACTTTGTGGCTTAAGACTAAATATGGATAGTGAATATTCATCGGTAGTAATAAAATATATGAAGTTACACTAGGGTTTTAGAATTTCTATTGATTTCTCCATTTGTAACTCAGGGAAAAATAATATTCTACTTGACTATATATAAAATTTGTTTTGTATCTTCAGAATGAAAGTTTTATAAAAATTAAGTTTGAAAAAATATATAGATATTTGTTGCTTGTTATCTCACTTGGACACTTTATTATTATTATTATTATTATTATTATTATTATTATCACATGTTTTTTTTCTTTGTAACAATTCACATTTCCCATTAATATATTCATCCACATGGCGCACACATCTAAAATACAATAGTAAATGCAGCTTTTATCCAAACTCCCTTCTCTTTTATATTTTACTTTCATCCTTCTGGGGACTGTTTTCCTCCATAAATCCATCTGGATTACACCCATTCTAACCATATTCTTTTTCCTTGGTTAAGGTTAATGTTATATGGGCATATAGTTTGCGGTTATTTCAAATATGTTCTTGGCAAAATTGTAACATTTGAAAGCAAGGGTCACGTTTTCACCACAGCATATCACATAGTAAATGTTTAGTCAACAATGAATAACTCAGTGATTGAGAGAGGTATTTCCCTGAATTAAAAAAAAAAAAAGTAAAAAGCAGAATGAATGGGTAAATAGTGTGGATAAAATGCCATTCATCTCCCATAGGCTAATACTAAATAAAGTAGGTTAACTCAAATTTTGATAAAGGAAATTCCTTCTTTCAAAAAATATCATTACAATCTCAAATTTTACTAGAAATTAACATTGTGTCCTTATGAGTGCAGAATTATTTAAAAGACTATCATTAGCAAGTCTGCTAGTCATCCATAGCAAACAGTATTTGATCAAAGTGTATTAAAATTTATATATATATATATATATATATATATATATATATATATATATATATTGGGTTAAATTAGATTTTCTTAAAATACAATGAGGAAATATTTACAAATTTATCTATGGATTCTGTAAGGATCTAAATATTTATTGAGTTTTATTTCCACTTTGAATTAAGCAGCATAATTATGGAAATTTAATAATATGTACCTACAGAGTTAAAAATGTCAACAATATATTTCCCAGACGTGAAACATTCTTAAGGTAGGTTATTTATAGAAATTTTTACTAAGTTTTCTATTGAATGAAATGCTTAACCAGTTAACTGCCACCCATCTAAAATGAAAACCATCCCCATTTAATATTTTGAATTTAATTTAAAAAATCAATTAGCAGTGAATGTTATAAAAATAAATATATTACTCATAATTCGGGTTTTCTTGAATATTTTCAGCTGAAAATTGTCATGAAAAATGATTTTAAAGTTGGTCAGAGCTGCCACTTAGGGAAAACGTTTTGTTTTTTTTCATGGACTCGCATAGGCTGTGGGGAAGGTCCGCTGCTTGCATCTACAGATGCTTATGGCATACAATAGGTTAATAATTACTCCTTTGCTGTGTAGAATATGTAAAAATCTAGTTTCCCCTTCTTATCTTAGCACTTTTTGAAAACAGACATATTCCTCTATTTTTCAAATGTCACTTCTTTATTCTTTGGAAATATTTATTATCATTTGATTCTCAATGATTTTTTAAAGCTAGTGTTCATTGTTATTTTGTGATTAATAAACTGTTAAATTGAGTATGACCTTATCCACACTACCATTTTCCAGTACAAAAATTTTTAAACCAAACTGAAACATAAGGCCGAGAAAGCAAAGACACATCAATATCATCCTTAATAAGTCCCTCAAATGATAATTTTGAAGCTTAAAAAGTGTCTTTGTCTCTTCAATTCTAGGGAATATGACACTTAATTTTTAGGCTCTTTTAATACAAAATTGACTCTTCTGTTCTGATTGGCTATTTTAAAATCAAATATATATTTTCATAGAAACAAAACAAGAACATTCTTATAAATCCTCTATGTAATAGCCAAAAATCTAATAATAATGCAAGTGTACCTCAACTGGAGAATAACATTTATTATAGCATCCTATATAATAAAAGTGTAACATGCAAATCGACCGAAGAGCGGACAGACAAGTTGGCGGTGGGTGGGGCCAGTGAGGAGGTGCCACCAGGCCAGCCAAGGAGCATGCCAGCGGGCAGAAGGAGAGGACGGCAATGGGGGGGGGGGGCGAGGTGGCAGCTATCAGTGGTGGCGGTGGTGGAGGGGTGATGGGGGGGCAGGGCCCAGTCGCCTCCTGCAGAGGGAGGTAAGACTGTGGCTTAGGCCCACTTCCTGCGGGGAGCGGGCCTAAGCCATCAGTGGGACATCCCCTGAGGGTTCCCAGACTGTGAGTGTGTGCAGGCCAGGCTGAGGGACACCCCCCCTCCCCCCCAGTGCACAAATGTTCATGCACCGGGCCTCTAGTATTACTATAATGGAATACCACAAACAATTAAATGAATCACAGCTACAAAAATTGATGAATCTCATATACATACTAAGTGAAAGAAGCCAGTACAAAACAATGACTATTTTATGATTTTATTTGAAAAAATTTAAAATGACAAATTAATCTATTTAATCATCAGAATAGGGGTTACTCTAGGAGGAGCATAGTGACCAAAAGGGGGTACAAAAAAGCCTCTGGGTTGATGGTAAAGTTATTTTATTACCTAGGTTTTGCTTATACAGGTGTACTTATTTTGTGAAAATATCATAAACTTTCCAATATGTATTTTGTTCTTTTTTGCATATATATAATATTTTATTTAAAATATTTATTAAAAAGGAACATATAATTTTTGTACTGTTATAGCTTAGTCTAATATTCATGCAATAGAAGTGTTATATAATCATAGTGTGTTTATCTTAATATATATTGAGTGAAATTGATATATTTTATCTATTTTTACTTTTGTCAGTGGATTAGACTTAATGTTTTATGACTGCCCTTTCCCTTTTAAAAAATGAGATGTCTATAGTTTTTTGTCTATTTTTGTTAAGAAATAACAGGCTTATTTTGATAGTGGAATATTCTTTTTCAGTATCAACTTTATTTTCAGAAAATTCTATATGCCCATCCAGAATTTTTAAAATATTTCTTTCTTTGTTACTATTTTTAAGTTGTAAATCATCATATTTTTAATTAAGATAAAGTGGTAAAAATCAAAGTAAAATTAGTTAATACAGCATTTGATTAAACAAATCAGTAACATTTATTATTTCTCATAGATAATTTAGAATACTAATTTCTATTCTGCATTTTAACTGTTATGAAACCCATAAAAATTGACAAAATTCTGTTAGGAAGAATATCCCAATATATAAACAGAGAGTTGAATCCATTATATACATACTACATTAGCAATGTAAAAAATAGGGGGTGATCTGTAACTGTGGGTAACCACTTGGATATTTACTGGTTAGCAGTTATTGCGCACTTCTGCAATAGCATTAAGAAACTATCACACTAACATGAAGTTATTTAAACTGCAACACTAAAATGAGAGTGTGGTGATTTTACCTTGAGTATGGAAGAATTTGTCACAATTTTTTAAAATTTAAGATGTATTTGTTGAATGGAAAGTACATCACTTTTTTAAATATTTTATTTTTTTTTCACTTTTTTAAATATTTTAAAAAAATTCATCTTACACTTCTCCATGGGCAAACCTTAGAACACTAGATTTGAAAATCAATATGTCCATGCAAGGCTGTTGCATGAGTCTATATTTTCCTAGCTACACTCATTGCATTATAGTCAGGAGGAAAAGAAAATATATATGGCAAGAGTATGCCATCTCTCTAAACCATGCGTTTCAGAGATTCTGAAGAATTTAAGACATTTTCCAACTGGCCTCCTCCCTACCCTTTCTTTTAACACTGTTTTAGAGTACTTTGCATGGGGTTTTAGGACACATTTTTGCATGTATAATCACAGCTCTGAAATAAGAACCTTTGTTGTTGCTTAATAATATTATTGGGGAACCTTCTAGTAGAAGATAGCACTCCATCGTCTGTGTTGTTTCTGAGATGCTTTATTGATTCTGTATCAGAGACTGATCATTTAGAATAGCCTTTCCCCAAAACATAAGGTGTCCTTTCTTTAGGCAGAAGTCTTTCTGAATGTTTAGCACATGCCTTTAGTTTACTAAGGGTACAGAATTAATACTAAGTGTGCAAAATAAACACAAGTGTCTTTATCACATTGGTAAATTACACATTGCTAAGGAGATGTTAGTATAAGCCATCCAAACATTAAAAAAAAACAACAACAAAAAAAACGACATCAACATTAAAGAGTTACTTTGAGCCCCATTTATTGGTGGCTCTGTTGGTTGGAGCATCGGCCAGTACACCAAAAGGTTGTGAGTTCTATTCCCATGTCAGGGCACATACCTAGGTTGTGGGTTTATCCCCATTGGAGGCAACGCATCTCTCTCTTTTTTTTCTCCATCTCTCTCTCTCCTTCTCTCTGTCTCTCTCTAAAAACAAATCAATAAACATATTCTTGGGTGAATATAAAAAAGTTACTTTTAGCGCAATTTGATTTATTGTTTAATCTAGGTACATGATTCATATTCTGTCTCCTCTCCATCTCTCTCTCGCTCCAGCTCTACCTTTATTTCTATCTCTATCTTTCTCCCTCCTCCCACCCTACCAGGAGATTTTAAAGAAATATACTGTAATGCTGAGATTTCTCAAAAGCCCTGAAGTAAAGAAACCTGACTATGTCTTTAAAGCAACTGTCATTTTCAAAATAATGTAATTTCCTTAACCCATAAGCAAATAGAAGGTAAAAACTGGTTGTGTAATAATATTGCCTTCTTTATAATATTTATCATAGGTTATGCAATGTAAATTGGAGCAAATGACTTTTAAAATGACATTTATGTGGGTAAAATCTTTGCAAATAATATGTAGAATTTTTGTGTATGACTGGCATCTAGGAATGGAATTAATCAGGTATAGAGTAAGAAACCAACATATATTAATTTGAATCTCCTACCTGTGAATACAATTAAAATGTAAGCAAACTTATATTTGACTTGAGGCCCGATGTACGAAATTTATGCAAGGGTAGGGCCTTTCTTCCCCTGGCTGCTTGACACTGGCTTCCCCTGGCACCCGGGACATGGGCTTGCTTCATCCAGAAGGTCGTCCGGTCTAATTAGCATATTATGCTTTTATTATTATAGATAGTAACATTTTAGGAACTGGTCTTCTTTTAGTTTTGGAAGTTTCTGCACTCAGTTTTGACAGATTTCACTCACTCAATGGATACCTTCAGTGAATTATAACATTGTTTTTTATTTCATTAATTTCACTATCACAGGTTCAAGAGGACAGTAGTTTTAGATATAATATAAACTATCAAAAAGCCTCATCATTTGTGTGTCCTTATAATGTCACTGTAAATAGGCTAAACATTTTTCTTGCTACAGAATTAGAGTTACAATATCAACTGTTGTCAGAGAGTGTGTTTAATTAAGAACAAGGAAAGTAACTAAGTAAGAATTTAATATTTCAGAATGTTATGGCAATGTTAAAAGGCTGTATTTTATTATGTAACATTTCTAAAACACTTTCCAATGACTTTGATTAATTGCGCTCCTGGGGTATTTTGGTGCAAGTAAATTAGAACTGATTGATGTTCCCACTAAGCAAAATAACTATAACTAAAATATAGTTATTTTTTTATTTGTTAATGAATATTCTGAAGAAGATTAATTTATGACTAGAAATGTAGGCATTCGGTAATTATCTGGTTGTTAAGTAACATGTTTGTACCTATAAAATCTGCTGTTTTTGGTGGTGACTTATTTGTCTTATGAATCAGGAGGTAGAATGAAGAGTGACTCATTACTGACTAGAGAGGGGTAGTAGTTCATTATGCTAATTACCTGTCTCTGTAAGAGCTTTCACATATTCTGTTGTTTCTAATGATTTCTAAGTAAGGCTTATGCATTTGCTATGTATCACATTACTAAGGATATCCAGTATAAGTCCTGCAATTGGTCTGTTGAATGAAGTAGCAAATGGATAATTATCAACCTACAAGATATCTATGATAAAGTTATTTACATGATGAATTTCTATGGTGGTGTATTGTCTGTTGACCACCCTCCTCCCCACAAAACAAAACAAAACAAAACAAAACAAAACAAAAGAATGCCTACTGTTGAAATAATAAAATGAGATACTGTCTTTAAAGCATCTTGCTCCTATTATTAACTTGGCTGATAATTCAACACAATCTGAGTTTATTATAGCTCATAGTCAGGAATCATCCTATGCCTTACATCACAGCAACCATTTTCTATAGCTCACGAAAAGCGTCAAATCTAATGAGAAACTCAGAGAGTACTAGCCCTGTTTAGGGAGCCTGTCAGGAGTTGTGAAGAGTCTGAGGTGTTATCCTTCTTGCTAGCTTACAACTTAGCCTGCCAGTTTCATGGCTTCTGGCAGAAGATATGAGACTCCTGGGAAAGAGACAAAGAATTTTATTCTTTGGACTCGCAGCATCTTTTATATTAGTTCCTAAGCGCCAGTTCCCACAAGGAGGTACAAAAAGGGCCAGGTGATATCTATACACACTGGCTTACACTCCAGGAAAGGAACCCTGACCTTAAGGACATATTCTTTTATGATGGTCATTAAAATGTTTGCCCTTGGCCCGTAAGAGACATTATTGTGCTGGAGAGGTAAGCATGGCTGCCCTTTGCTCCAGAATGATACACTCTTTCTATCTCCCAATATTGTTTGTTATACACATTTACACATATTTTAAAAGTGGACAACAGACAATAGTACAATGAAGACCTGGGGAGCGGGGTGGAGGGAATCAATGGGGGAGAAAATGAGGACACCTGTAATACTTTGGACAATAAAGATATATTAAAAATGAAAGAAAAGATAGTCCAGAAGAAAAGGGCAATAATGCTTTGCTTACAAGACCGACAGAAACATGAGACCACAGAGTATTGTTTCTCAACAGAGCCCATGTAGGCACAGTATCTCTTTTACTATGCCCATCAGTTCACACCAACTACAGCTATTTGAGCTAATCATTTCAGCAACAGGGAATTAAAAATGGAAACTTATCTAAGGGATAAAAAGAGGATGATTGAATTATGTGCATCTGTCATTATAGTGATCATATATTTGATTTATAAAGTTTTAAAGTCAAATATTGCTTTTGAGAGGTGATTACTTAAGAGAATTTGGTCAACTCAGAAATAATCTGATAGATATACTAGTTGAGTTTCCTGTGCACATTTAGATTCTCATATAGAAAAAGTTAAGTAAAAGGGAATAAAAACTGTCTACAAAGTTTGCAGAAAATATACAGGGCCAATGTTCGGCAGTTTAATATGCCTAAATTTCTCCCCTTTATTGAATTTATGTAAATTATCCTGTTTAACATTTACTTGAGATAGATTTTTGTCACTTAATTAAATAAGAGTATTTGTGGCAGAGAAGTGGAAAGCAATATTTAGCTTTAGTAGGTAATTAGCCACTGAACTATAAAGGTCTGATCATTTTTCTGATTTCACACTGAAATGAACAAAACGACATTCCAGGCAAGGGATGTTTTTCATTTCAAGGTGGTAAGGTTCTTTAATGATTTTGTGATTTACAAAATTCTAGTAAGGTTTGTATGGTTATTCAAAATGCAGAGTATTCAAGGCAGTTAATTCTTGAGAATCAGCTTTGGCAATGTATAGCAATGTTTCAATTTCACCAGCTAGTGATGGCAATGAACCTAAGAAATCCACCCCCAGGCACTAATAAAACCCCAAATTCTACCTTCTACATCGGCATTGTGTTGAACCTATTTGTTTTGTTTAGTCTTAATTTTGAAAATGGCATGAATGTGATCAATATATCTTTCTTATTTAAAACTCATTAAAAACACTTATAAAAGCCTTACTCTGTACAAACCTTTAATCTTTAAAGGAACTAACTACAGGAGTATTAGGTTTAAAGAACAGCTTTTTTCAAAATGTTGTAGTACTTATTAATATTATTATTGAATTAATAAAATTGTTTATTCATATTTCTTGTCTCAAAAACATTTGATTTGAATGAAGATTGATAAACATTTTTTTGGCATTCATCTTCCTTATCTCCTTTCTTTACATGTTCATTTTTCCCTTTTTTGTCCCTTTTATGTAACACTAAGATTTTAGTTTTAAGAGAAGCAATTCATCCTTCATAAACAATGCACTTTATACTTAGAAAATAAAATCAATAATTTATAACAAGAGCAACAAGTAATTTTTCTAGTTGTTTATAATATTTTATCTTCATATTTTATAATCAATATGGCTACATTTTTTGTACCATAAAGCTGACAAAATAGCAGTGATGTGAGAAGAGGCTGTGTGGTGTAATATGATTTACAGACCAAATTAGTATGTAAAAGTCATGCCAACATTCATCTATAGATAAAGTGTCCTCTAGAATTTTGAGGGCATTGTAGTTACCAGTGCACAACTTAATATTGGGATGGCTTCTTATTTACTTAAGATCTGATTTTAGAGTCTAAAAATCTGGGTTAAAATCTTGCCTTTGCCCCTTCCTGTGACAAATTACTAAAGTCCGCTGTCTGTAAAATTATATTAAAAATACCCAGTATCTAAGTTTTATTTGTTAAAGTTAATGTATAAAAATATTTGATATAGTGGTTGTTTAATAAATATCTGTAAATAAAAATTACTTTTTACTTGACTCTGGGATTTACAGAATCATGGTATCTCAAATTTAAAATGAATTTCTGTATTCTAGTCTAATTTTGCTGAGAATCTTAAGAATTCTTTAAGTCCCTAGTCTCCTCCTCCTCCCAAAAAGAAAGAAAATATATATTAAAGATCTATTATGAGATACTTCCAAATGAATTATAGTATTTAATTTTCATAACTTTTACCTAAGTGGAGAATCTGGACATCACAAAAGTAAATGAGATACTCGTGATCACATAACCAGGACAAGGATTCACACCTACATCTGTCTGAATCCAAAACTCTATGACTTTTCTCCACTTTATTTCATTGCTCAAAGTTTAGAGATTTGCCCAGCATAAACAGCATTTAGCAGTATCTGTGGAGGTCTACTTCCCACCCACTCCAACATTTCCATCTTTAATCAGTGTTCATTAATAAATATAAATTGCTTGATAAAGGCATAAACATTTGATTGCCTAATTTCATTAGTTTGTTACTGTTCTTTTTCATTAATGAAGGATTAGAGGAGACTTAGATTTGAATATA
This sequence comes from Myotis daubentonii, assembly GCF_963259705.1. Taxonomy (NCBI): domain Eukaryota; kingdom Metazoa; phylum Chordata; class Mammalia; order Chiroptera; family Vespertilionidae; genus Myotis; species Myotis daubentonii. The sequence continues at coordinate 170,741,079 of NC_081840.1, read as the reverse complement.
TTTGCTACACTTTCTTTCATTGTAATACTAAAGGCCTAGCACACAAAATTCATGTGTGGGTATGGTCCCTAGGACTGCCCTGCAATCAGGGCCATCTTCCCTAGTTGCCCACAGCCTGTCCCGCCCCCACTGCCACCCATCCCTGGTTCCCCGTTCTCCATCCGGTGATCTGTTCTTGATGGCTGGGGTAAGGAACCGAGAGGTCAACTGTTCCTGCCCGGTCGCCGGCCCCGCCCCCACTGCAGGTGGCCATCATGTGACTGGAGCCTGCCAGCCAGGGAAAGGGGCTGAGATGTTGTCAGTGAGCCTCATAGTGACTGGTCCAGTGGTCGTTCTGGTTGTTCCGCCATTAGGGACAATTTGCATATTACCCTTTTATTATATAGGACTAGTGGCCTGGTGCATGGATTTGTGCACATTGAAAAGAAATTGGGAGCCCGCACCTGTGTGCCCGGGGATCTTCCATGACCCTGTGAGCCCCTGGGAAGTTGTGTGGGGAGTCTGTCCTCCTCCCCACAGCTTCCTGAAAAACTATTTCCAAATGTCCTTCTGTGGCCAGTGTCATGCCTTGCCGGCCATGAGGTCCCCGATGGACGCCTTGGGCTGTGCTGGATGCTTTCCACTGCTCAGAGTCAGATAGGAGACGCTCTGAGGTGAACAATACAAAGTTAGGGATCTTGGGGGGAAGAGGTGCTCTGTTGCCCACACCCCACCCTTCAGATCCATCTCTCTTTGACTTTTTCTCCTATTGTCAGTCGCCACCTATTATATTGCTGCCTTCCTCTGTAGCTCCAGGGCAATCAGTAAGTGATGAGATTTGATCTCGATGCCTGAGACAGAGTTCCAGGAGCCCGGCGGCAATATCAGGCTCATCCTGGTTACTCCAAGTATCCACGCTTCAACTGTTTTAAATAGGAAAGATATATTGATCACATTGATGCCATTTTCAAAATTAAGACTAAACAAAACAAATAGTTGACTAGGGGCCCAGTGTAGGAAACGTGCAACTTGAAAGGAACTGTGGGCTGCGAGGCTGCAGTGAGCACAGAGGCGGTTCTTGGCCCATCCTCCATGCCCCTGCCTGGCCCCTCCCACCGCAGCTCCTGGTCCCCTGTCTGCTGGCAGCCTTGCTTCCACTGCTGCTTCTCCCACCTGCTGATGGCGCTGGCCCCGCTCGCACCCACTGATGGTGTGGAGCTATTCGGGCTGGTGCCAGCAGCGGTGTGAGCAGGGCTGGAGCTGTCAGTGAGCGCGAGTGGAGGCTGCTGCCCCAATCACCCCTCAGGATCAGGGGGAGGTGGAGAAGCCCTGAGGGGTGATTGGGGCTGGTGCTGGGTGTTGGCAGCCTGTGCCGGGCACCAGCAGCCTGTGTGGGCAGTGGCTCTGGTGCTGGTAACAGGTGCAAGCGGGGGTGGCACTAGCAGCAGATGAGAGCGCCCAGCGGGATCGCGGCTCGAGGCAGCAAATAATTTTCAGTAACTACCAGAGGCTCACCCCCATGACAGCAACTGGTGCCCCGCCTTGGTCTGGCGCCCCTGCTCACCTGTTCCACCATCCCGCGATGGCCAATGCCTGCCATGTTCCGCGCTCTGCCGCCTGCTGCCAACGCCCGCCATGTTCCATGTGCACCCCATGGTGGTCAGTGCACGTCACAGTGTTCGGTTTGAGCCTCTGGTGGTTACTGAAAATCCTTTGCTCCCATGTGCTGCGGTCCTGTCCGGTGCTTGCACCTGCTGCCGGCACTGGCCCTGCCCGCACCTGCTGCTGCTACTGGAGCTGCCACTCGCACCCGCTTAGGCAGCTGGTTCCAGTGCCGAGTGATCAGCACTGATAGTGGGTATGAGTGATGGCTACCAGCCCCGGTTGCCCCTCAGGACTTCTCCCCCTCCCCCTGCTCCTAAGGGGCGGAAGGGGCAGCAGTTGCAGCCCACACCTGCTGACGGCACTAGCCCTGCTTGTACCCGATGCTGGCACCGACCCCAATTGCTCTGCGCCATCAGTAGGTACGAGCAGGGCCGGCACCATCAGCACATGGGAGTGGTGGAGGAGGGAGTGGGGATGCTGGCAGACAGTGGACTGGGGGCTGTGGCAGGATGGGCTGGACGGGGGTGTGGAGGATGGGCGGAGACCCACCCCTGTGCCTACTGCAGCCTGGTGGCCCACAGTTCCTTTCAAGTTGCACGAATTCATGCACTGGGCCCCTAGTATATAGATAATACTCTAATATATACTTATAATTGCTGAAGAATTAGATCTTAAGTGATCTCACCACACACAAAAATGTAACTCTATGAGGTAATGGATATTAATTAACTTGATAGAGGTAATCATTTTGTAAATTATACATATATCAAAATATCACATTGATTACTATATATAATATTTTTATCTTACAACAATTCTGGAAATATTTTTGAAAAAAAGTATATCTGTGTTTTTCAGTTCAAATCTGACCTAATTTTTTATTTTATTTATTTATTTTTTTAAAAAAAAATTATTGATTTTTTTACAGAGAGGAAGGGAGAGGGATAGAGAGCCAGA